>NC_091825.1:130641843-130901843 GCF_038994185.2 Dermacentor albipictus | reverse complement strand
GTGCCGTTTGAGCTGCACATCGCTTCAGTTCGCAACCTCCTTGGAACGGAAGGAACTTAGGTACTGTTGACCAAGAAAATCTAGCCGTCTATCAGTGACTTGCGCGTTTAATGTGTATCGCTCACTTATGGGGGGCGCACGAAGGGCATGCCTCTTCACATTCCAATTTTAAGTTTCACGTAATTATCTCACGAAGAGGCAAGGTGCTGCTTTGCATGTAGTTCAACAGACAATGCACGAACTTCGAACATTCACAATTTATAGACAATACCGTTTTCGCCGCATCGCTCCATGACACAGACGAAAACAGCGAAGTCCCTGGGGAGTAACTGTTGCCGTTCGTCCTCCCATTGCTCTCTTTCCGAGCAGGGACTAAACACTTACTCTCCGAAATTTGCACACGGCACGCACATTCATGCGTTTAGTCCTTTTAGGGACGAAAGCGCCCTTTTTAGGACTAACGGCGCAGTTACTCCCGTTTTCCCCGGGATTATTCTTAGAGTGTAGCGCACCGAGTATCGAGGAACGCCGTCGGGAAATTACCCATATTTCCAAAAAATCGCGTTCGGAAACCTTCGTGCGGGTGGTTCTCCATATTCCGGGGAGTCGTTGAGCCTAACGCGTAGAACCTTCTTCTGCGAAGTTTCAACACAAAGTCTGCTACGAGACTAGCTGCTTGCTGCGTTTAATACGCGGTTCGCACGGCTCCAATCGCTCTTATTTAGCGTTGCACTTACCGACACGCACTTGCGCTGCCACTTGTACTTATCGAGACGCACAGAGCTTGCACTGCCACGTTGCTCGAAAACTGTGATGAAGCTACTGCTTGGAATGAAAAAGAAATACCGATGAAGCAGCCGGTGGAAACTCCAACCTCGTCTCTATCCATCCCTTACTCCCGCCGCCGCATTGGGAACATCTACGCCTGCTTAGGTATGCGGCATGATCACGCACCTATTTTAAACCAGCCGTTATGTATGCCACAGAGAACGCAGCGTCGGTATTCAAATAAGGGTTCGCACGAGTCATCTTTGAAACTTCGCCCGACCTGAACCACTGTATATTCAAGAATCCTTCTCCGTACAGTTGTAGATCGTCGTAGGACGCCCCTGAATGAATTAATTGCGAAACCTGTCCTTACAGTTGTTCCAGCGCTCCTTCGCGCCATTTTTCGATTTATTCTGTAGAGGAAAAAGAAGCCAACCCAGGGGCAGCTTTAAAATGAAAAGAGGTTGATTTAAAAAGAGAAGTGGCTCTTGTGGGGAAGGAGAAAAGGCTAGCGCTATTTTCTGCAACCCATTCGGGAGCACGGCTCAGCGCCATCAGGGTGGGGGGAGGGGGTTAAAAGAGAGAGAGGGTAGGAGGGAGAAAGGTAGAGGGTCGTAGAGATGGAAGCGAACTAGTGGCCGATCAGGAAGCCCGAGGTTGTGGGATGGCCGTGAGGCCATCCATCTTTGTAGAAATGTCCTATAATCTCGCCGAGAGCCCCGACGAGTCGAGGTACTCGACAACACTTCGGAAGGCTGGTAGCTGATTACGACAGGGGAAGAGGATATCTACGTCTAAAGCCTATACCAATCCGCTAATCCTTCTCGGCACTCAAACTGCGTAGCGCCAGTGGTGTATATACCAAAGCAAAAACAATGAAGGGTAATCTCGAACCAAGCTGGGACGGCTTCTAAACTGATGGGCGATAAAGGTTAAAGTGTTAAAAGAGTGGTTAGAATTTTTAGAATTTTAGGATGTATAATTCTTGAATTTTCGCCGATTCTGACATTACATGATTGTTTCTGTAGTCGTCATGCACTACTTGGCCTTCGTGGAGCTGCAGCGCGACCTCTCATCTCTTCGTTAAGGTGTTCCAGTAGACTTGGAAACTCCGCAAATACTCAATCATAAGAAGCATGCACAACCCACGCATGGCGGGAATTGTAAGCCAAACTTTCGAGTCAGCTGCGCCACTACAGCTCATCATGCCACTACCAGCGCGTGTCTAGTCTACAGCAACTATTAGCGGTGAAAAGTTTGAGTGGCGCCGTCTTGCGAGTGACGTCACGGACAACAGTCCGCTTGCTCCGGCTCGCTCGGCTGCCGTGCCTGCTTGTTGGCTTCGTGCACGTTCGGTGTGTTGCGCGGGCAAGCCTTACTTACTGGTGGATGTTTTGAGTGTTTTTTGCTGTCACATCTAAACCAAAAGTGAAGTGTCTTTTTCAAAACTGCGTGAATCGTGAAAATTTCTCGGTTGTATATCGAAGCTATCAATAAAAGGAAAATCAGACATCCAGCCGTTCATAACAATTGCTACAAAGGTACGGCGAGGCTTTTGGCTTTTCTTTAGAGGAACCCGTATGGGTTTCCTTTGTAGCAATTGCTACGAACGGTTGGATGTGGCATGTTCCCTTTATTGATTACTTCTCTCCACCTTGCGGGGTTCCGCAGAACTATTACGTCAAACTCATATCGTAGCTATATAAAGTCACAGGGGTTATTGCTTTTGCAAAGAGGAAGTGCGCCGTGTCTGCCCACAAATTTTGCGTAAAAAGATTGCCTGCAGATTCAGCATGGAAAATTTTTACTGTACGATGCTTGTCTCCAAACGTAACATTCCTTTAGTGCTTGGTTATGGCAGACATCTCGGCTTACGCGGAATAGCAATATTGGTATACGGTGTCAACTTTATATATAAATCAGTATGCTAGAATATGATACTGCCTGTAAAGCTTTCGTCAAACTTCTTATTTGTCTGCTGAGTTGTTCTACCCAAATGTTGGCACTGTAACGATGCGTAAAAGGAAGAATTAGGCGTGCATTTCTTAACAAAAAATTTGCTGCTACTTTCACCATTCTCCGCACAGTTACCCAGTAAAAGCATCCTGCATGTATAGCAATCACCTGAAACAAAAAGTTCGTGATTAGGATCAAGAGCCAAGCCATTACAGGCCATGGAATGTTTCATAGTGGCCTGAAGCAGTCTTTATCGACAATATGGCAGACACCTCCCGCAATGGAAGCAACCGACAATCGTTGTGGCGGTATGGCGAGGCACGCATTGTTCGCGAAAACTCACCCGTCCAATACAAATTCGCATTTAAACCATGAAGAAGGCTTTTGGATAGCCACACGGAATGCCTATAATGTACTCGTGACAATAGAGCGCAGCTTCGGCTGCCTGAAAGAGGAGAATCCAACTACCGTCTGGATGACGATGTCGCCAGCCACACTGGTGTTTAATCATGCGAACCGAGAAACATTCACCGCGCGAGTCCACAAATGAACCTATCGTATGTACGCCTCGTGAAGAAGACGCTATACGCAAGCCTCTTGCGAATTCACTGGACTGTTTGACGTCCTTCAGTGAAAGCTGATGTTTTCAATGTGTCAGGTACCACTAACGAATGAAGCTTCGGCTTCCTGCTGGCTGCAGCCGCACGGTCTAAAAAAGCATATTTTGCCCCAAGAATGTTGTACCTAGCAGCTGCGCCAGGCAGGTCGGTCACAACGGTTCCGCAGCAACGGCGTCCTGTGAATTCTTGAAGCGAGTTGCACGTATGGCACTGAAAATGGAAGAAATATTGCTTCATGCCTTTTTGTGCGCGTCAGATAGCTTAAAGCCTCAGTTAACCTTACTTCAAATTACCGCCGCTTAAAATGAACCGGTGAACAATGGCTCAATCTTAAGGAGCGGTTGAAAAAAAGGAAACGGCATTGGAAAAATCTGTACTGTAGTGTTGTTTTGTCTTGGTGCTGCTGTCGAACGTTTCTGTGAATAAATGTCGCTGTTTTTTTTTTTTGCCATTACCAACTTATCGTGAGCAAACAAGTTTTAGCGGGTTAAAGTCAACATAAATGTTGTATATAGTCAGCGTTTGTTACATGCTTGTTGCACCACGGCAAGTATGATCCCTTAACTAGAATGTTTTATCCTATGTTTTCGTGTTTATGGTTTTATTATCCACGTGAACTACAGCTGTAGAGTGTACAACTCCGCATGAAAAGCCCAAATCACTCTGGACTGAGCTCCGTTGGCCTGCAATGTAACGTTGTCTTTGAGGCATATATTGCCGTCTAGGAAATAAGTTCTTTCAATAAATTTAGACGAACGAAGACACAATAAAGATCTATTTGAGAGGACCGTCATAAGTGCACCAGCAGAAGGAACGCGAGCGAAGAAACAAGAAACACTGCAGAAGGCACCCGGACGCAGCCCGACCTGTAGCAGACGATAGGCGCGAATCCTTGCCGTGACGTCATGCGAGCGGCCCTCGCGGCGCACCTTGTGGTCATTCTTGGGGTTAATAGCGCAGTGGTCATTCCAGTGCCGTGGCCTGATGACGTTAGCGCTTGCGTAAAACCATTTGACCCGCGCGCTCCACTCCCCTTATGACATCGTTGGTCGCACTAATTAATATACGCGCGTTTACTGCCTCTCCTACTACCTTCCTCGTATCACTTTCTCACTTTCCGCATTGTTCTCAGACCCTGCAGACCCAGACGTCAGACCCTGCAAAGAAAGCTTTTTGAATCTAGCCTCCGCAGTAGCCAGGTCCAAACACTCATCTTTTCATAAAAACCCAGTGGAATTTAGGGAGACAACTCAGCTTTAAAAGAATTTTCCCAATGCCCAAGAACGATACATCTCACCATAAACGCAAACAACCTGCGCTCGAAACTCCTATTGTACGCCGCCACGGGAACAGTCACCGCAACCCATCGGCTAATGTTCTCATCACGTTTCTATAACGTCCTCGGGTTATTTTTGCTCTTTGGAGATGTTTTAGCAGCCCCCGCCACTCCGGTACTAACTAACTTCTGGTACACATGTTAAAGTGCCTGTTTACACGATCATAGCTCGGAGCTTGCCAAAGAGTGCTCCGTTAAGTGCCACGTGTCACTTTAATCTTAAGGGAGTGCCGCTGCCTTTCATTCTGCAGTGAAGAAAGGCGAAGGAAAACGTGAAAAGGGGCCTTTGCGGTACGGCCCAGTCTATTTCTTTAAGAAACATATTTTTTTAGCAGAGCGTCCATTGGAGATCTTGTCCAATCTACCATGACAGCGCACAGAGCGCTGTTTGGCAGGACATGGAAAGTTTGCCAATGAGAGATTTTCCACTTAGCAAGGTGAGATGAGCGCGGCCCCTTATGTGAAAACAGGGAGTGCCGCATGCTTAGCTCATGACCGTGAGACGCTGCATAATCTATAACATATTTTAAACGTGCTTCTATTTTATTTGTTGTCTTTCTGTCTAGCTTTTCTGGCCGATATTGCATGGAGTGGAATAGCACCGATGATAAGTGCGATTCTGTAATACTGTCTGATGCACGACACACACACCGCGCAGTACCTATTGCACCGTACTAACCAAAAGGCGTCGCTTCGTAAACAGGTACACAACCTAATTTATGCGCTCTTGCTACTAAAAGTTAGCAGCAAGGGAGCTTTTTTTTTTCGCTGCGTACAGCGCTATCTGTGTAACTGGGAATAATGCATCGGTAAAAGTTTACTCACCGACAGATTTTATCTGAAGTTCCGCTTTCCTATGCACGTGGTTCTCAGAATCACAACCTGTTACTAGTTCTTTTATTCGCGCGTTTGCTTTTGTCAGTGGGCGGACGCAACCACTAATATATGATGACTATTATCACGCGAAGGATATCTGGAATCGCCACCACGATCGATTGGAGCTTGCTGTTTCAAAACGCTCCAGTGTGCGAAGTCGATTTTGGTAGCAGTTAGACCATTCTCACAGGAGTTAACTTGTTTGGTGTTACGTTTAATCATCCTGTTTATTTAAATTTTGTGTTTTTAGAAAGCACTTAATGATGTGGTCACCGCTATGATTCAAACTTATTTGCAAATTCCAGCACGCTACATGTACATGTCTCATGTCAAATGCATTTCTTCTCAAATTTCGCCATTTCTACACTCGTAGCGCGTTATTGCTCATCTGTAAGCTTTAGCATGCTCTGTAGCACAGGATATACTACTATGTATGTAAACGAGGTCCTGTATTCGCAAGAAGTTTTCACAAAAGCTGAACCCAGTCAATCGGGATGTCGGACATATGATTACTCAGGCGGCCGGCCAATGGTAAGCAGCGCTTGCGAACGAAACGCTTTGCTAATTACATCCCCGACGCGAAAAAAACAAAAGTTTAAAAAATGTTATGGCATTCGCGGAAGGCATTTTCTGCCTTCACTGGTGCACCGTTGCATGGAAGCAAAAAGCTGCTGCAGTCTATTCTTTAACCGACTGAGTCTTTACCCGTATATAATACTCTATGGAACACATTCACAAAGCTTTTTCTTAGTAAGAATACTTTAACATTTAACAACCCCATTCATTATTATTCATGTATGCTACCATGGTTTTCCAGCGCCTGCTCATACGGAGAATTATTAAGTGCATTTTGTGAATATGGACTCGGAAACTATAACAGTCAATTGATGGCGGAAACATTTTGTTTTAATGTGGATTTTTTTTCTAAAGACGTCGTGTACTTGTAGGTATTTATGAGCATGAAAATTAACAGAATATAAAACTCGTAATAAGCACCTGGGCTCCCCCAGATTGGCCTGTGGTCGCAGCACACGGAGCTCACCATCGAGCGGGAAAGTTGCATTCACATTCTTTCGCAAACCTCAAACTGGTATTTCACACACAGCACACCTGCGCTACGCCGCAGCCCTGGGACAAAGTACTCATCTCCTCGATAATCCCCTACATTGAGACACCCAACCGTCCGCGCCGGTCACGCGAAATAATTCTCGCCAGGGCTCCCATTCTTGCGTTAACGTGGAACCTTCGCTGCAAAAGGACCACCCTTGCATTAGTAATCCGCAAGATCACGAAAGAAAGAAAAAATAAGGACGAACAAACGGACGGACGGACGGACGGACGGACAGACAGACAGACCGACAGTAGATAGATAGATAGATAGATAGATAGATAGATAGATAGATAGATAGATAGATAGATAGATAGATAGATAGATAGATAGATAGATAGATAGATAGATAGATAGATAGATAGATAGATAGATAGATAGATAGATAGATAGATAGATAGATAGATAGATAGATAGATAGATAAGCTGGCTGGCTGGCGGGTGGGGTGGTGGGCTAATAGGTAGATAGGTAGATCAATGACAACGTCAAGCTACCATGGTCGCACTTAAGTAGAGACGCCATTAGTAAATGAGGCATTTCCACCCTTCATTATTGCTTTAACTAGTAGTGACGTAAGATGCTGACGTTTGCTTTACTGACAAGCAGAATAGCTGAGCATCTGCAAATTGACGATGATGACAACAAATAATTTACCGAATATTCTGACGCGATTGTCGGTTTCAGTGCTGCACCAATGAATTCAACCAGGTCATTTTGGCCACTGCGGGTTAGGCTATACCTTATAACCTAAATCGGACCTCATAAATAAGGTCAGGTACGGGTAACTTAGGTTAAATCAGAGTCAGTTGCACAGCAGGTCCGTGAAGGGCCGCACTGCGCAGGAGTAAAAGCGGGAGAATATGTGGGTGGCGTTCGAAAACATGCTTTGTTTTTCGCAGTGTAGGTGCAGAATGAAAGTGCGAGCGAGCATGGAATCGGCAGTTAAGGTGGAAGGACAAACTTCCATCCTACCTTTAAAAGTTCGCCTCTTCTTCAGCGGTGACTTGTTTGATGGACGGACGCTCTTGCTAAAACGTAAAAAAAAAAGAAAACTCCAACCAGCAGAAACGGCTGCCACTGTCGTCGAACACATAGCAGTCAATTAGTAGCATCTCTGTCGCATAATTTGACTCGTAATAACATCACAATTGTGTACAAGCTACAGCCACCATTTGTCAGTGAGGAGCGTGCGTATCCTGCTAATCTACGTACATTACCATAATTATCATACGGTACGGTGCATTATCATAACTCTTCTCCTTGTGAACGCAGCCGATTCATTTGTGTCATCAATTCGCGGGCACACTGTCACCTCTAAATGGACTGCACTCACCAGGGACGTTTTACGTCGGGCTTCCTGCAATGGCTGCTCGTGCGCCTTGCACTTCTATGCGAGAGCACGTTGTGCAATGTCTCACGTTCCACTCACTTTAACAAAGACTCACTGGTTGCGCTCTCTCCATCCGCCCAGCAAATATAGATAACGAGATGGTCTGCAACTCACTTCCCTCACTGGCCGCACGCTGAATAATTCATTGTGGCTCACACACAAAGGCTGCTTCATAATACAGGAAGAAGCGACAAATGCAGCCCGAGCACGAGCGCAAACATTAACGCAGCGTAGGCGGCTACACTCGCGTGAGACAAGGCGTTAGCCTTACACCTGACACATGGAAATGAAATGGCTGCTCTTTTTATTTATTCCAGCCCTCGCTGAGCGGCGCCTTCTTCAGGCAACAGAGAGAGAAACCTTACTGGTGAACAAAATCGCACCGGGGCGGCTCCCCGCCGGGAGGCCTATATATGCAAAGTGTTCGCCAAACAACCACGACGCGTTCTTGTCTAAAGTTCTTTACATGTGTCGTACGGTTGGTAGGAAGCTACGAATCTTTATTTTTTTCCAAGTAGTGTGGCAGTCAACGAAAGAATGATTTAGCTGGAGAGGTCGCAAGCTTAAGATAATTATTATAACCTATCGAGATCTTTGCATCCCTTCGTCTCAATGAAGTCGCTTGTCTTTTGATTCTTTCCCACGTATGCGCTAGTCGTAGTATACATATCTCTATCGGTTCAAAACGTCTCATTCCTTCACTTCTGCACTTTGCCCCTGATAAATTCAGAGGCCATAATCTAGGCCAAATCTGCGTGCTATGCCAGCGACGCCGTAAGCAATTGATGTCTTCCACATGAAATTTATTTACATATGAAGAGTATGTCAGCCTCAATCAGACGCACGAAAGGGCTCGCCGATGCGAGAGAACGCCTTCACAAAACGTCAAGCTGTAGGTACCCAGTCCTGAAAATCTACGAACAGCATTTGTTGTGATTCAATCGTAAAAAAAATTAAGAAAGAAAGAAAGAAAGAAAGAAAGAAGGAAAGAAAGAAAGAAAGAAAGAAAGCAGAACATGAGTGATGGCACCTGTCTTCTCCGGCTCCTTGACGCGCACTTTTATGGCTAAGCATGTGGCCTATAGGAGCACCGCACTTCGTCGTAAGGAAATATCATGGTAACGAAGGCGCGCACGTTTTGTGTCCTTCTGGAATTTCCGGAACGCAAGCCACGTCTCATACATTTTCTGTCCTGCTTCATACATGTTTGTGGCGTGTGTTACGTTTCCACCCGGACTTTGCTTCTCCCATAAATTTTGACAGCACCTTGCAAAATGAGTGAACATACTCTTTAAGGAGTTCCCTTTAGACATTTCCTCGAGTGCGCTCGGCTTGGCCATGTATACCAGCGTAATAGCCGGTACCTTGTGCTCGCGGGGCCCAGAGACGCAGTAAACAAAGCTGAAGACGGCACTCCGTATATGAACGCGCAAGTAAACACACTACGACTTAGCTGCTCTCCCTCGCAACAGATCCGCACGAAATAGCGCAGCCGTGGAGAACTGGCATCTCCGCCAACGTGGCTGTCAACACTTCACTTCCCTTCTGTCTCGCAGCGCCATGCTTTTCTCACGCTGGAATCAGAGGCGTCCTTTTATTCGGTGGAAAACAGCTGTTGCGTACGCGTGGCTGGCCTTGCCAACGGCTCACGGTCGCTGCAGAGCCTATGTACAGAAGCTTACACACGCTTTTCGCTGTCGCAGCCCACCCTTTATGGACTTCGTACACAGTGTGTGTGTGGCGTAAACAGTGGGGGACGGTATTGTGCGCCCTGTCGTCTACCCCCTACGCCAGAAACAACAGTCCATATCACGGGTACTAAGCACGACACATACTTTGGAGGTGTTGGGGGGGCAAACAGTGACTACTCTTTCTTTTGTTTTTGTTGTGCGCTTTGTTGACTCTGAGTCTTAACACCAAATCTCTCTCTCTCTCTCTCTCTCTCTATATATATATATATATATATATATATATATATATATATATATATATATATATATATATATATATCACGATGGGCATGGGTGGAGGAGAACAAGTAAAAGAAGGCGTTTGGAGCGTCACCGTCCCGCTATAGGAGAACCAGGGGGTTTCATTATCAGAGTTTCCCTCTAATCATGATTCACCATAAGTATGTTGGAGCTATAGCGGAATTTGCGTACATACAAAAGTAACCACTTGGTCCTTATGGAGCAGGAGGCTCTCCAGAATAGTCTTGGTTTACCAAAATTTATTCTTTGAGACGATCACAATTTGTATTTATTAGCGAAATGAAGCCCTTTTTCGATGAGCATTGGTACCGCTTACATAGACCTCAGATTTCGTTTGCCCAAGCTGAGCTAAATCCACTAAGCGTTAATATACGCGAGAGATCATTTGTCTACACAAGCCCTTGCCTAATGTAAAGATTGGATTTGATGATATATTTCCATCAAATGCCAAACTTTTGCCCAATCTTACTTATTACATGCAATCTTACATACAATCATTACATATTTATATGGCATGCTACAAGATCATTTAAGGCAATTAGGAATAATTAATGTGATCGCGACTGGTGCGTCAATAAGTGAGGCGAAAGCGGGTGCGGGTATTGTCTCCGAGTCCCTATCCGAGTCATATGCATTACGCCTTCCGTATTTCATACCCATATATCTGGCAGAACTATCAGCCGTTATCCTAGCTCTTCGAAAACTTCCTTCAAGTTACTCAACAGCGATTATAGTGAGTGATGCACTGTCAGTATACATATGCACTTCACTCACTTCATCTTGAGACACTGCTGTAGCCAATACATTTAAATAATTAATCCCTTAAAATTTAGGCTTGGTGCGGTTGGCATGGGTTCCAGGCCATCGTGGTATATTCTTAAATGAAATGGCAGAGACAGTTGCGCGGATGTCTCTTGATGGACCAGCTCTGCGCGTTATGGCTGCTGTTAGGGTTAGAAAAGTTTCTCTTTTCGGAGATTCTACAAAATTGAAAATCCAAACGTCAGAAACTAATCATTGGTCCTTTTTACGGGCAATAACTGGTGTCCCACACGTAAATTAGAAATCTCCATAACAAAATCACGGTGCCGCATTCGACTATTAAATTTTTATCTATAAAGGTCCGGTCTGGCGCCGTCTCCTCGGTGTCCTACCTGCCAGGAACACGAAAACATTGATCACTTTCTAATAGAATGCCGTGGATTTAGAAATCAGGGGAAGAAATTTGAATTTTCATTCCGAAAATTGGGTATTTCTTTAACTACTCAAAATATCCTCTCTTTCGGGGCTTCTACATTGGGCTTTAGCGACAGGAACATCTGCGGGGTCATTTGCAACTATCTCTGTGACACAAGAAGGCTACCATGTTAATTTTCGAAATCAATAAGTTGGTAGATTATTAAATCAGTGATTTTGTCTTCGAAGTCATTCTGTAACACCCAAATAGATATACAAAATTTGCTGTTTATATGTAATTATAGACAATTTAATTTCTTTATCTGCAATGTAAATCTATTTCTTAATTAACACGAAGGGTATACTTCACCCTGATTTACTTTTCCCTTTAGGTTTTCCTCTCTCCCCTTCCTTTTAACCTTTAACTGCCGGCTTCTTGACCAATCCCCCGTAGTGGGTAAGTGCCACAAGTGAGGAGCAAGCAAGCAAGCAAGCAAGCAAGCAAGCAAGCAAGCAAGCAAGCAAGCTTCTTGACTGTTTCTGTCCTTTACAATGGAGCAGTCTTCAACGAACCTACCTTAAGGCGTTCCAGCCTTAAGTGTGCCCTCACCTTTCTTCGGTATGCCGGGTCCCTCCGCCCCAGGAACGCCGTCCGCGGTACCTCGGTTAGGGAGCCCGCCAGCCTACCACCCTCGCAAGTACCCACCTAACCTTCCAGGGACGGTGTCCAAGCTTCCTCGGCGGCCCTATGGCAGGACTGTACTGGCAACCTTGTCCAAGCCATCGACCAGCTGACACAACAGCTCCAGGTTATGACAAGCGCCTTCGCATCCGTCGGCGGTTGCGTCCTGCCTGGGAACGAAGTCCACGCTTCCCTTGGCGAGGATATCCTCCCAGACATTAATTGGACCTCCAAGCCACCAAGGTACGCCATCGATGCTTCTTTGGGGATAGAAGTGGCTGCCGCGACTACAACAATGACCGCACTGTCCGTGAACACCGCCCCTGGTCCCTCGGGCAGCTGGACAGGCAGCCTGAGGCAGATGAGGAGCTGCGACTTGCAGCAGCTGGCTTTCGTGGAAACACCACAGTTTCGCGGCTTTCATCCAAACGCAATAGTGTTGTTGTAAAGAGGCTACGCGATCCCCCGCATAAGATGCGTCGCAAAAGTTCGGCACTGTCCACAAGTATGAACACCGTGGTTGGTATATGGAAATGGTTCCGCTAGATACTGCTACAATTTTCCGACCTGCACGAGGACAAGGATCACTAGCTGCACGTACTCAGTTTATGATAATATTTTTGAAGTGTCTATGAGTGATCGATGGGAATCAGTATGATTGTCATTGGACATTGTCCATGCGGGTGACATGTCCGTCAAAAGTTGCTTTGATATGCACTGTTCATGAACGTGTTTTGAATGCCCATTGCCATTTATATATATATATATATATATATTCATTGCGCTTAGCGTGTCAAAGTATAGGGTATGAGACACGCATGGTGAGAAGCTTGCGAATAATTTTGATCCCCTGAAATTCTTTCTCTTGCAACATAATGCAATGGTACAACGAGGCTATTCGCATTCCTTACTCATTGGAAGGAGCCTGGCGCGGCGTGTCATTGAACGTGGCACGTCATGTTGTCTGCCCCACCGTAATTCGACGGGCTTGCAGCTAGGCATATGTACAAAGATATAGCAGAAGCTATCGTTAAGCCAGGTTACTCAATCCTTCAAATCTGATGAGAGGTCTAGGGATACAATGAACGAGACACCGTAGAGAAGAAAGAATATTCGAGCCATGCTGGCAAATTACCCTTCTACAATACGAAGAGGCTTGGTGTGCTGCAGCAAATATGCAAAAACCAAAAGGCGGGTTGTGACGCCGCCTTTGACAGCGTATGTTGACATCATCAATTTTGACAGTGTCGGCTTGAACTCCGTTAGTTTATTATGGCTAAGGGTGAATGAACTAGTGCTATTCGAAAGGAGCCAAAAAATGAATTTAGGAAGTTTTATGAAGCTTTACAGAGGCCACAACGGCCCAAAATCCAAACCATGCTTGCAAATCTATAACGTCACGCTGAGGTACCGGCTCTGGAGTTTCGATGCGAAATAAAAAAAAAATGGTACTTTGACCTTCACTTTCACCTTTAATAATAACTCCATTGCCGCAGAATCAAAGAAGATTGAGCTTTAAAAGAATACTTCCTCAGTATAAAGTTCTTTATTTATTCTGTTTAATGTCCCTTAAATGGCCCCTTCATAGTAGATCCTATCAGGTTTAAACGTTCATCCATGTTGACCAACTCATAGAGAACCTGCAGCATTTGATTTTGTTCCTAAAATTAAACAAGATTGAAATAAAAATTAGCTAAATAGGAAACTAAGCTATGTATACACATTCCATAAGGTGACATTGTGGATTGGCATGTATTTGAGCCCTTGTATGCTAAAGCAAAAAAAAAGAAAGGAAAACTTAAGTAAATGTGAGGGGTACCAGCACTACCAGAGGTACCGCCGGTTAGAAACCAAATAAAAAGAAAATGAATAGGGATAGAAAACTCGAAAGGAAAGTTAGCGAGAAAGTCTGTCGTATATTAAAGAAAAACACCGAGGTGTAGCCGGAATACAAGAGGAGAAACTAAAAAGTTGAGGAGCCGTAGGCTAGCGGTTGTTCAATACATTTATATAGGAATGAATTGCAGACAATCCTGATGCTGGACGTATTTCTTAACGAAGGCCGCCGGCCAATTGCAAAGAGCAGTTACGAAAGAAAAGCTTTGTGGATTCAGCCTCCTTATTCCGTACCAAATCGATGCAGCCGCTGTGTGTCTCAACTTGCGGCGGGCCAATGTAATGTGACATGGTCGCGTAGTGGCAAACACACTGCGAAGGTAAGGCGAGATTATCAGCTACGAGAGGAACAGTTTGAGGGTGAGCTTGAGTCCTAAGCCGGCTATCAGAGTACAGGAACCGAGTGAATGAGCGTGAGAGGGCACCAAATATTCGTCTTCTTTCTCCCCCGGGTCTTCGCGTGCGCGCTGTAACAAAATACAAAAGGTATTATCTAGATGGCTCTTTTTTTTTATTTAGTACCTACTGCACAGGAATCCCAGCCGTCTGTCACATGCTGTCACGCATTTCTCGTTACATTTCATGCGAACTGTTGGCCGGATAAACAGAGGCTGTCTTGGGCCTTGTGCCGTACCAATCCAAACTCTCCGTCACTCCTTCCAGGATCCGCGTGCTCATGAATAATGGACGTAAGGAACAGCGAAATGAGTTTCAGGGAGTAGAGAAGGCGCTCTATCGCGCCGTTTTTCGCTCAGGAAGCCGCCACAGCCGTTGTAGATTTACTGGCAAGATTCCTTGAAGCAGAGTAGTACAGAGCATGACTGGCAGTGCGTATGCGAGGCAGCGTTTCTGCTAGCTTTAAAAAAAATGTGGCCTTACGATATGTTTTTCGAAATATTGCTTATTCAGGAAGAGCAGCCTCGAGGAAGGAAGGCAGCGGTTGCAACAACATGTTTTCTGTTGTTCATTCGCCACACGCAGCACCATATTTTTTTTATTATAGAGTTTCAGGACATAGCGTGCCCATGTGGCTTAGTGTACACAACTATCCAAACGCCACTTGCATCTTTCGGGCTTCTTTCTTTTTCGCATTCTTTTGTAACGCAGCGCTGATAGCGCCCCTGCATATCGGGATGCCTATTCCTAATATTCCGTCTCTTCTTCAGGGCTAGAAGAGGAGAGGGAATGTTAGGAATAGGCAGCTCAATATGCAGGGACGCTATCAGTGCAGCGTTACAAAAGAATGCGAAAAAACAGCAGCAACAACAACCATTGGACAAATAAAATTTATTCCTATCCTATGCTCTCCTCTTCGTATCGGCCTTGCCCATTAAAGTGCGCGTAGTGGTGTGGGCGTTAAACATATCAAATGAAGTGAGGGTGATGCAGATTGACGGAAGTCGGAGGAAACACCATCGTGAACAAAACATGCATAGCTATTTCGTAAGTACATTTCGTGCTATTGTTCGCGGCCGCCTGCTCTTCATCGTAGCTCAAAGTTTTCTAGACAAGAGACTGTCTGACTATACACTTGTTTCTTTACATGTTCCCGAGTATTCTGTTTGTTCAGGATGCCTCTCGTAGCGGGCGCCCAAAACAAAACTGTACATAAATTCAGAGAGTTGTCTCCCAATGCGTAGCATCCTTTAGCGCGGCTTGTACTTTTTTTTTTCTACAGCAGAGCTGTATATGACTAGGATTCCTGGATTTCTTCGTCTCCTCACCCGAAAACTGAACCAAGCACAGTGGGAAGCGCGCCCACCACGTGCGCCGATGAGTTCCTTACAGCGCCACCAGATGGCGTCCGCCTCCGCGCATCCAAAGGTTTGAAATTTAGTGTTAGAAAATCAGGTGTTATGGTATTCAATGAAAACAGTGAACAGACAGTGGAGATACAGGGCCAAGAAATACCTCGGGTAACAGAATATAAATACCTTGGTATATGGATAAACGAAGGCAATGGATATATGGAAACACAGGAAAAAACCATAACAGTCAAGGGGAAGAGAAATGCAGCCATAATGAAGCACAGAGCGCTATGGGGATACTATAGGTACGAGGTCCTCCGAGGGATGTGGAAAGGAGTAATGGTTCCAGGACTTACTTTTGGAAATGCGGTTGTTTGCTTTAAATCAGGGGTACAATCAGGGCTCGACGGAAACCAAAGGTCAGTGGGTCGCCTCGCATTGGGCGCTCACGGGAAGACCACAAATGAAGCTGTGCAGGGGGATATGGGCTGGACTAGTTTTGAAGTAAGGGAAGCTCGCAGCAAAATTGAGTATGAAGAACGGCTGAGAAATATGGAAGAAAGTAAATGGGCTGGGAGAGTGTTCAGGTACCTGTACAGGCAAAACATTGATTCACAGTGGAGGAAAAGAACTAGGAAGCTTACCAGCAAGTATGCGGCCTGTGGGGTGGGCAACACAGCAACAAAGAAGGTCAAGCGGAAAGTCAGAGAGGCTGAATTAATCTCATTGGTGGCGGCAATGGAAAAGAAACCTGCCATGAGTAACTACTTAAGAGGAAGAAACGAAATCAGGAAAGAAACCATTTATGATAACTCAAAGGGAAGCTCATTACTTTCGAAGCGAGATCGGGATGCCTTAGAACACGCACCTATAAAGCGAGCTATAAGAAGGAAGAAGAAGCATGTGCTTGCTGCGGTAAAGCTAGGGAAACGACGGAGCATATTTTATTAGAATGTGAAGACGTCTACCCAGCGGTCGATTTGGGCACCACTGGTCTCCTTGAAGCCCTTGGGTTCAGCGGGAGCAGTGGTAAAGCAAACAGGTCCGCAATAGACATTAGTAAGAGGCGATTGGAGGATTGCTGGAAGAAAAGTAGGGAAACGACAAAAGACGGAGACGTACAAAAACACAGTTCGCAATAGGGGATCAGCAAATTTGGACGTGGTAGTTCATAGTGTTTTTTTTTCTTTTCCTTTTTCATTGGTTAACCTAGGTAGGATATTAGGCAGTATAGTAGCAAGAGCTTCGTGGCGCAACCCACCGCCCCGTTCCAAAGGGGACGCTCATAACATCCATCCATCCATCCATCCATCCATCCATCCATCCATCCATCCATCCATCCATCCATCCATCCATCCATCCATCCATCCATCCATCCATCCATCCATCCATCCATCCATCCATCCATCCATCCATCCATCCATCCATCCATCCATCCATCCAAAAGAACTAAGAAGCTTACCAGCAAGTATGCGGCCTGTTTGCTGGGCAACACAGCAACAAAGAAGGTCAAGCGGAAAGTCAGAGAGGCTGAAATAGTCTCATGGGTGGCGGCAATGGAAAATAAACCTGCCATGAGTAACTACTTAAGAGGAAAAAATAAAATCAGGAAAGAAACCACTTGTGATAACTCAAAGGGAAGCTCATTAGATTTCGAAGCGAGATCGGGATACCTTAGAACACGCACCTATAAAGCGAGATATAAGAAGGAAGAAGAAGCATGTGCTTGCTGCGGTAAAGCTAGGGAAACGATGGAGCATGTTTTATTAGAATGTGAAGACGTCTACCCAGCGGTTGATTTAGGCACCACTGGCTTCCTTGAAGCCCTTGGGTTCAGCGGGAGCAGTGGTAAAGCAAACATGTCCGTAATAGGCATTAGTAAGAGGCGATTGGAGGATTGGTGGAAGTAGGGAAACGACAAAAGACGGAGACGTACAGAAGCACAGTTAGCAATAGGGGAACAGAAAATTTGGGTGTGAGAGTTCATAGTGTTTATTTTTTATTTTTTTATTTTTTTATTGTTTCACTTAGGTAGGACATTAAGCAGTATAATAGCAAGAGCTTGGTGGCGCAACCCACCACCCCGTTCCAAAGGGGACGCTCATAACATCCATCCACATCCATCCAACCATCCATCCGCGTTACGGGTTATGAGTTAACCAAAGAAGGTGGTTGGCTTTGGGAGCCCACGGCAAAACCACAGATGAGGCAGTGCAAGGTCACATGGGTTGGACCTTGTTTGAGGTCAAGGAAGCGCAAAGCAAAATTAGTTTCAAAGAAACATTCATTAACACGAATCAAAATAAATGGGTGGCTAACGTGCGCAATTGTCCGTACCTGAAAAGCGTGGGCGCAGACTGGAGGAAGTACCGAAGTACCGGGTAATTGAAAATGTAAGTGGAAAATTTGGAGTCATCAAAAAAGAGAGAGAAACAGACGGTGAATTGAATGCAAGGAATGGAAATAAAAAAGAAGACCATGGAGATTTGCAAGAATGGGGCGAAAGAAATTAGAAGGCAGAATTGGTACGATAACTTGAAGGGAATTGCATTGCTATTTGAGGCTTGAGCTGGTTGCCTAAGGACGAAAACATACCGAAGCAAATATTCACAACTATATGAGGCATCTCTATGCTGTAGCGAAAATCCGGACACCATTCCGCACATCCTAATGGATTGCGGCGAAACCCGTAGGTAACGTGCACCGTTTAGAAGCACCTGGATTTAAAGTGAGTGGAACCATCAATCAGTCAGCAGTAGGGGTAAGCAAGAGAGGTAAACGACTCTATCGGTGAAAAAAAAAATCTGGGAAGAGATTTATACGACCAGATCCGTAATAGGCTTAGGTGCCAGTAGCAGGTAGATAATTTTTGAGGAAGAAAGAAAGAATTAAAGGATGCTAACGATATTTTTAAAAATGCGAGAAGAAAAAGCACGTATGGTAACCTGAGTGACTCAAACAGGCTAGGTGACTATTTCCCACCACCCTGTTTCGAAAGGGACGCTAACAAGTAATCACCCCCGCGGCAGCAGTGACACCAGCCATGAAGGGAAAAAAAAAGACAGAGTGGTTGCCTTCGCACTTAGCGTTCGCCGCAACTGTTTTCCGGCAAAAATTACGATTGCATAAGCTTTGGTTGCGGGGAAGCGGCAACTGTAGCATACGAAGCAAGGAGTGACGTAACTACACTTTCATATGTAAAAATAGAAGGACCCGCCTAGCAATTCATTTCATTTGTGTTGTGACAGCGCTATGGAAAGGCCTCGCAAAGTTAGGACTCCCGAAGAGCAACATGAACACGATGAGCGGTGACGGGAACAGCTGCGTCAAAATGCACAACGGCGCATTGCTCACGCTAGGCAGGACGCAGCTGTTCCTGCGCAAAGCAAGCCACGCTCAATTAGGACGCCTGAAGACAAGCGCGAATACGCTGAGCCACAAAAGGAGCAGCAACTCAATGTGCACAACGACGTCGTGCTCAGGTTCGGCAGGACCCAGTTCAAGGCTACGTCACATTGGTCTATCGGATCAGGTGATACCGCTGCTTTGCTGGTCAATCACGTTCACAGCGTGGATTGGAGCAAATTCGTCTTTCCCTATATTTTAGCCTAGTTTGTGCTTTGCTTTCCCTTTAGGCCCACCCCAAATTTCAAGTTGGCCCAAATTTAGGTTGACCCACACTAAATTTCAAGCTGGCCCACTCCCGAAGTCAGATTGGCCCACCCCCATATAACCCCCATGTTTAGTTTGGCCCCCTCTCATATCACTAAATTTAGGTTGGCCTCCTCTATATCACCCCAAATTTAGATTGGCCCACTCCCAAATTCAACTTCACCCACCCCAAAAAAGAAAGAAAAGGAGAGCATTGACCCTGAGGTAATGTTAACCGCGATTGAAGCTCGCTACAGGAACTGAAATTGTCGGTGGCAATACGGAATATCTGCGCTGCAACCACAACCTCGCGTATTTTCCATCGAGCCCTATGTATTCCTTTGAGAGATGTGTCTGGCTATTTGCGTTACGGACCCGATTTTGCTTGCGAAATTGCTGGGATTCTCGCCTAAGAGTGCTACGTGTTGAAATGTCTACGCGTGCCCGACGACGCCCGCTCAGATTGCGGGCGCGGGCTCACGCACACGTACGCAGTGCCAGCATGGACGCTTCACACATACGCAAGGAAGCAGAAAAAGAACAACGCAAGCGTTTGTGTTGTTTCCTGTCAAGTCCGCGCGCATTTTTTTTTTTACCTTTTAGATTTAGTTTTAGCTTTTTTCGTTTCTAGGTGCACGACCGAGGCCAATCAATGATGCGACCTATATTTTTTCTTCGCCGGCATCACGCTGAGAATGGTGAACGTCAGTGCTCGGCGCACTGAGGTCGTCCCCCGAAATGTGAGGCTCATTTCAACCAAAGCAACACTTGGTTGCTTTGGTTGCTTTGGTCTTGGGCTTGCACTACCAGTCCGAGTGGAAGAGGGCAATGAGAAGTACTAGTGGGACCCGTAATGGTGCCCGTAATGGTACCCTAGTGATAAAGTTGGACGTGCCAAAAGACTAACCGTAGAGCCTGTTTCCCGTTTCGCTTCTGATGTAATTGGCTGTGAGGGCCACCTTTCAAAGGTCATGGATCTTACCGTGGGCTCGATAAATAAAGAAGAAAGAATGGCATTGACCCTGAGGTGATGTTACCCGTAATTGAAGCTTGCTACTAAGACCATATACACACACACACACACACACACACACAGACACACACACACACACACACACACACACACACACACACACACACACACACACACACACACACACACACACACACACATATATATATATATGGTGTCCCAGCTAACATGGACCAAGAATTCTTAAAGAACGATGCGTTCTTGAGAGCCGAAATTGCGTGGATGTTGGTAGCGTGTATCTAAACTTACAGTACCATTTATTTGCCCGTCTTTTTTTGAGTAATAATCCGAGATAGATTATTTCACTCTTTAAATATAACTTGAAATGTTCGGGCGTCAATAGGAAAGTTGTGGAACTCCACAAATATTGCCCAACCGAGGGAGTTACAACGAGATCGACTTATACCCCTGTCACACGGGAAGATTTAATGTCATTCGAATCTAATGGCATTCCATGCATCGAATGCCAATCGGTCTCTTGGGGTGCTACACAGTAAAATATAATGGCATTCGCAAATGATAGCAATTACGACCTGGAACAAAATTTGTGAAATTCAAAAAAATCTTGTGCTTATTAAACGCGTTTAAGAACTGTTGCGAGTATTTTCAAAACGGACGAAAACATTTTGACACCAATTATCCACAACTAAAAGCACTTTGATCATCACAAGCCAAGGCACAACTAAAGCCAAGCGCAAATCCGGTAAGTGTAAGCCAGCAATACGACGAACCGCGGCGACAGACTCCTGATGCAAAGAGTAATAGCGCTTGAGTACAGCCCGTGGTGAAGATATCATCGCGGCAAAAATAATTACTCCTTTTTATAAGTCTAAAAAATATCACATGTATATATATATATATATATATATATATATATATATATATATATATATATATATATATATATATATATATATATATATATATATATATATATATATATATATCCCTGTTTCTCTGACAAAATTAGAAAATTGGCACATGAGTTGAAAGTAGTGATAAAGCAAGCAAAACATACGTACATGAACGTCACACTTAGCAACTTCATCAAGACGGCTCCTCAAAAATTTTGGAGATATTTTAACGCGAACGTGCATAAGCAAAGCAATTTGCCGCAGAAGGATGCTTTCCAAAGAGCAAATCAGTTTAATAACTTTTTTAAATCCGTTTTTACACAAGACAACGGAATTTCACCAGATTTAAACCATCAGCCGAGGGGAACCGGCGACATACTTGGTGATATAGAGATAACAGAATCAGGTATACTTTCACTGCTGCTTAACATCGACATTAAAAAATCTTGTGGCCAAGATGGGATCCCCAATACTTTCCTCAAGAGATACGCAGAATGGGTCTCTAAATACCTCTTACTTATCTTTAAAAAATCTCTAGAATCGTCTGACGTGCCCAAAGACTGGAAAATAGCAAAGATTGTCCCGATTCTCAAATCAGGTGACGCAACAAGCCCATCAAATTATAGACCGATTTCGCTAACCTGCACATCTTGCAAAATTCTCGAACACATCATACTAAAACACATCGTAACCTTTGCGGAAGATAATAACTTGCTTAGCATCAACCAACATGGTTTCAGAAAAGGACTGTCTACTGTTACGCAACTGACACAAACTGTGCATGATCTCGCTCTAACAATTGATAACCGCGGGCAGACTGACATAATATTCTTAGATCTATCGAAGGCCTTCGACCGGGTATCCCATCCTAAACTCCTGGGCAAACTACAACACATTCTCGGATCTGGCAGCATAATAAACTGGATAAAAGCCTATCTTGCAGGTCGGCAACAGTACGTAGAAATCGAAAGTCAGCAATCTGATTGGGTAGAAGTGTCATCCGGAGTACCACAAGGAACAGTCTTAGCACCAATTCTTTTTTTACTATACATCAATGACATGGCAGATAACATAAAATCAACGATGCGCATGTTTGCAGATGACTGCATTATACATAGGGAGATTAGGAACCATAATGATCAAGTAATACTAAATCACGAGCTTGCGCAAGTAGCAAATTGGTGTCAGGCATGGCAAATGAAGATTAATTTAGACAAGACTGTTTTTATGAGAGTAAGCCGAAAAAGAACCCCACTAGAATTCACCTACACGATCGAACAGCAAAAATTAAAGATAATCGATGATTATAAATATTTGGGCATTGTCCTATCATCTGATATGAAATGGGACAAGCATGTGTCACACATATCTTCTAAGGCATTTACAACACTTTGTTCGCTTAAACGCTCTTTAAAATCTGCCTCACCAGACACTAAGATGCTAGCCTACACCTCATTCGTTCGTCCTATACTAGAATATGGTATTACCTGCTGGTCTCCACATACCAAACAGTGCATAAAACGCCTAGAAACAATACAGAGAAAAGCCATCAGATTCATTTATAATAGGTACAACCGTAATGATTCTCCGACAGAACTCCTTGATAAAGCTTGTCTCCCGACTATTTACAAGCGTGCGAAATACTTACGTCTCAAGTTTCTGTTCCACCTCCTTAACGGAGTCTACAAATTAAACAGTGGTGCATATGTATCTTTCACTGAACAGCGAAACACTAGAACTAAACATCATAAACATTTAATTGAATACAGGTTCCACACAGACACATTCAGGTATTCTTTCTTTCCCCAGACAATCAGAGACTGGAATTCATTGCCTAGTGATATCATAATTTGCTCACCTGACGATTTCCTTCCTATGCTGGAAAAATATGTCTATGAATGCGCATCTTGATTTACCAGTATCGCCTGCAGACCCCGCATTTTTGGTTTTGATGTACTTTTTTGTTATTTATCTTATGCTTCTGTATTTCTGTTCCTTAACCTTTAAGGCCTGACTCAGGAAGGTCACACCCTTTGTTGTATTACTCAACTACGTCTACTTGTAAACTACAATACTAACAAGTGTATAAGTTTGTCATTCTTATTTTGATGCAATGTATTTTCCCATGTCCTGCAACAGCCTCAAAATGGAGGCTAGCAGTATGTATGAAATAAATAAATAAATAAATAAATATATATATATATATATATATATATATATATATATATATATATATATATATATATATATATATATATATATATATATATATATATATATATATATATTCGATTCAACCGGAAATATCTGCGGCTATGTGAATCTCTCAAGCGTCGCCGCGTTGGTTAAGGGGACATAGGAAATGCGCCAGACGGAAACACCTGATGTCCCGATACCTCGAAATACGGCGCAAGCCCTCTGACGTCCAGGACAACAGTCGCTGATACGTGAGCTGAAAAGGCGAGAAATGAAGTGTAGGACACGACGTATGATATTCTCGAGAAAGTGCAGGTTGCGATGTAAGGCGTACTTCGATCTCGATTTCCTCTGCGAACGCAGAAACTTGCAACGTTCAGATCTACTCACTCCGCGCCAAAGAAACGCGCACACGTCGAACTTGCTTAATTTAGATCCGAAGCGTACACAGAGAGTTCGCGCCATTGTTGGGCAGCGCCAAGCGAGGCTCTTCAGCTTCGTCGTTTTACACCTTAAAGCTGGAGCGAAATGAAATGAAGTTCCCTATATTGCATCGCCTGTCTTCTGTTAGTACCTCAGCACAGTGGTCCTGGATCTTATTTTAGCGTCTTTTAATATGTCTTCACAACACCGGCGAATTGGTTCTACAGAACTCACCCGCCAATGTTGCCTGGTGGTTATGGTATTGGGCTGCTCAGCACGAGGTCACAGTATTACGTTGTGGCCACGGCTGCCGCATTTCTATGGGCGAGAAATGCGAAAACACCCGTGTACTTTGATTTAGGTGTACGTTAAGGAATCTCAGGTGATCCCGATTTCCGAACTCCTCCGCCACGGCATGCCTCATGATCAGATCGTGGTTCTCGCACTTAAAACCCCGCAATTAAATTTTTTTCACAGATCTTTTTACCTTCGTTTCATCAATAACCGGCTCCGCGAGTCCCGAGATTTCTCTTGACGCTCCACACAATCACACCACTGGAGCGGCAGCTTCACGGCATAAGATGTATGCTCGTCTATTTCTCTTTCGTCTCTGTACACTGTAGCCAGGACAATACCGCAGGACTTGTTCAAGGCTTCCTCGTCACCACAGTCGTCCCAAGCTGAGTCGTCGGTCATCCCAATGCGACCAGCGATGGCGTAGTCAGGAAATGGCACACCGGGTCCATTACCCCCTCCCCCCCCTCTCCTCAAAATTTCTGTCTTACTAAATGTCCTTCTCAGCTTCTCTACCCCACCCCCCCTACCCATCCCCAGTCACGGGGTGGCCCACCGCCTCCCCCGAAAAAAATGTCTAGCTACGCTACTGGCAACAAGCAAGAGACTTTGTAAGGGAAGTCGTGTTTGCTCGCGACGGCGGTAGTACTCGTCGATCGCTGACTACGGTCGGAAGAGGCCATTTTGGAACGCCGACCTCGTAGGCCTCGTAACAGAGGGCGATGAATACACTGCTGAAATTCTCAAAAACAATAAACACGCAAAGAAGGCTATAGGGGTAACTGTTTTCAATCGCCCTGGACCTGGTCCTATGCTGTTTGCTGTTATGGCGTGGGGTGATCGGGACCGGCCGTGAACGTATGTGGGTGCCCTCTCGCTCTATATTTTCCTCTTATCTTTACTTGTCCCCCGGCTCCAACCATAGCATAGCGAACCGAATCTTCTGTTCATGTTAACCTCCCCACCTTTCTCGTTTCCGGTTTCTCTCTTTCCGTTTCCAGTTAGGACCTGGCACCGCGAAGGCAAGTTTTCAGCTTCTCTATTAGCTGAGTGCATCCGTGACCATCACCATCCCACGCGCGCACAGCGACATATATATTAGGTAGCTTTAGTACAATGCACAAGATTTAAGCGCATGCAGGCAGCTTACTTTACCACTAACGGTTCCAGCGTCAAGCAGTACTATTCATATGTTCGATACGAGCTTTTCTTTTTTTCTTACAGTATGCGTTCTTTTTTAACTTCTAAATCCAGTTAACTAAAAAAAATGGAGCTGTGAGGACTTTCCGAAACGGGGCCTGTTTTGCGTTCTGGGGTTGTAAGCATGATAAATTAATGCACGGTGAACTTTATCAAAAATCTCGTCCTCCAATGAAGTTGCACTTCACGCTTTCATTTAGAGAACCAGATTTTGTTAGCAACAAGTAGGTACAAACTTGTTTTGCAAGTTGGCGTTTGAAGTGGAAGCAGCTTTATGAAAGCAGCCTGAATAAGGACGACGAAAATTCGCGTTAGTAGCAATATAACACTATCAACAACTGATTCTAGGGAAACTGCGAGTACATGCAAAATTGCCGCGCGACTGGCCGCACGAATCACTTTGCATGTATTCGTGGGCGTCTTTCAAGCTCGGAAAAACACTTTTATGAAGCACATATTGAGCAACCAAAAAACTGTATCGGGAGCTTTTCATGTTGCTGTACAATTTTCTCATTGACACTTTTCATCTAATTATAATATTTGGGAGGTTTGTAATTTATTAGGACTAATTATCGAATTAGGCGGAATGGCAATATATACTCTAAGTATCTCCATGCAACGGCAAGCCATATTATCTTGGTTCAGTCCAGCCATGTGGCCTTTGCATATATTCAAATCTTGGTGCATGATACTTGAGACACCCTGTATATATGTCACACAGATACACTTTTTTTCTACTTTGACACTCCTAATGCTAACACATTAATTACACATCAACCTTTCTCAAGTGCTCAAAGACATATAAAGCAAAGGTAGGGCTCGTATAACGTAAAACTATTCCATTGTGATTTTATTCCAATCTCCTGACGTGAAATTTATGTAACCGCCGACGCAAGCATCGGACGGTGACCCATAGCGTTGCTTGAGCAGACCAATCAGGCGCTATCCCCGTTTATAGGAGGTCACTTTTATTTGATTTCAAAGGGAATAGCACTGCCTATCTCGACAAGTCTTTCTTTGGATTACAAGAGGCCAGGAGTGCACCGAAGTGGCCAATGATTCGATTGGTCTGAGCTAGCGCAGTGAAAGTAGATATCCGGATTAGGAGGGCGGTGCTGGCGTCCGCGATGGGTCCGCTTCCCCTTGTTAGCTTGCGGTGGCTAGTCGAATATCGTGGTGGCATGTAACGGCGTGTTAAGTATGCGACTAAAACGGGTCCTCTGTGAAGAAGAATTGGCAGAGCGATGTCCTACCCGTGCTGAAAGGGCTCAAAAACAATCTGTTGCCACGCATTTCTCTAATATTCCTTCTCTCCGGAAGCTCCGAATAGCAAGTGCCTGAAAGATGGGCGGGCACTCATATTATAATGCATTCTCAACTGGGCAGTCTCCAGCTATCCCGAAATATTTTCAGTTTCTTTTCGGCATATTATAGCATCTTTAGTGCATACTCGTCCCTTTTAAGCGGGGCGTTTTCACGATTTTGTGCCATCGCGTGACATACAGGTGAAGTAAGCGCTGCCTAAAAGTTTTTGACCAGTAGCGGAGGGCTAATGTCGAAGAAAGCGTAGAATTGGAAGTAATTACTGATGCGAAAGCATTCTACGCCACAGGAAGCGGAAAATCCGGCGAGCTTCCGGCGTCAGCATTGGATGGTACCAAGACCCACGTGATCAAGTGGTGGCGTCACGTTCCTGGCGCTGGACCTGCTGCAGCTCGCCGTGCGAAATCCTGCGGTGAACAACCACGGCGTCGGACAAACACGCTGACACACACACAAATAATTGAGTTTGCCGGATTCGAAAATTGAGTTGACCCATGTTCAAAACCGACCTGGTCCACTCCCAAAATTGACCTGTCCCACCTAAGAAATTTGGGCGGCCCGCCCTCAAGATTGACTTTGCCCAAATCGAGCACATAACAAAGTGAAACGTATCCCATGGAAGAAGCACAATGCTTTCGCGTTCGATGCACGTGAGGAGACTGACGTGCCTCTGTAACTCATTTTTCTTTTGTCCGGTGCAATCATGCATAATCAGTGTGTACGTGTCATATAAGATTGGCAGTTTTCGTGGTTTTTGTGATGTCGCGGGGCGTACAGACGTAGTGGGTGTTGCCTGAATATGTTTCTACCAATCGCGGAGGGCTAGTGGCTCAAATTCAATAGAAACAGTTTGGACTACATTTACGTTATAGTGCCCTTCGTTTCTTCAGACTAATTTTGTAGTGTTTTCTGGCGTTAATTGGTCAGCTTCTTCACCAATTCTGTGCAGATGGCATCCATGATATGGCAAATTTCACTTCTCAATATGATCTTTGCCATATCAGCCACGCGTGGGCACGTCTCCATTTGAGGATCCCTGAAATCGAAGTGTTATTGAAGGCCGCCCCAATCCCCTCCGGTTTTGAGGCACTACCGGTGCTGTCACGGCTTGTATTCGCAAACAAAAAAATCTATAGTTACGCCTGAACCTTTTGCGAGAGCAGATGCCAACGAATCATGATGATGCGCATATTATTGCGAGAGCAATCATACCGGCCATCAAGGCGTGTTCATGGCCGGCGCGCAGTGGTCTAGAAGGCGTCTAGAGACGCGCAGTGCTGTTGGTTCCGAAAAAAAAAAAAACGACGAAGCTGATTTGAAGCGCCGTCACACTGCGCCCAATCGGATCTGCCGGAGCCGTGCCAGCTTTCCGGAAGCCGCCGCGTGCTTGAGCAACGCGCGCACACACTTAAGCGTTCGTGCTCTGGAGCTGTGCGCATAGACTGATCCGAGTGAACTGGACAGCAAACGTGAATCTGTCTAATCCTGCCAACGGGCGCTGACAATCGCCGTTGGTTTTACGTCGATTTCGTCTCGCGCTCCGTCGAGGCGGAGAGTTTGCAACCCCGCAAATAACGCTCATAACGTTTCTCACAACGCCAGCATTGGGAGAGGCTTGGTAGCTGCCAGATACCTGCTCCTGCTGCAAAGCAGCAATAGTCCCGTGTGGTACGTCACACCATGTCACCTCCGCGTACTCTTTGAATACCGTGTGATGTGCTCGAGAACAACGCTTAAACCTTGCTATCGCTTTCATTATTTCGCCTTCGGTCGATACTGCCAATTTTACAGAGAAGCTGTCTATGGCTAGGGCTCCATGTACTTTTCGTGTGCGTGTGTAAAAAGCCATGGGCCGAGCCTGAAGATAGTGAAGTAAGGGTCCAAGGGCAATAGTACGTACCGCTGTGTGCTCCGGCTGGCGGGCTCCTGTACCTGTAACGCCCCTTCAGCTACCCTTGTCATACCTGGGACACAGAAAGGTCTCACACACAAAGGTAAGAACATATATTTTATTTCAATGTTAGGCAAAAGAGAAAACAGGGTGAGAAAGAACGAAAAGGAAAAAAAATCGGACTTCCGCCGGAAAGGCGAAGCACCGATCCATTGCGATGGCAAATTAGTATATAGCTGTACGAAGTAAGGATAGCAGTTTTATCGGCCGTATAAACTTTTAAACATTCGCTTACTAACTAAATTAACAATCATAGAATGTGTAAGCGTGACTAAACGAAGACCTAGAAGGAAACGGACACACGGAGACAGCACTGTCTTTGTGTGCCTGTTTCTTTTTACGTCCTTGTTCAGTCGCGCTTACACATTCTATCACGAGTTCTAACCAACTAGCCCGTCAATGTGTTTTAACTAAACTAACCAACACGGCGCCACGCGTGCACATATAAACATGAACACGTCTCGCTCGATGAGGGCGGAAACTCGCTGTGAAAATTCTGGAGTGAGGAATCGCGGCAGCAGCAAGCGAAATGACTTTAATGCATGTCTCGCTTCAGTGCGAACGAAACGTCGGAAGCACTGCGCATACGAAGATATCGGCACAACGCGCACTCTGCAAACCATAGAGTTTCCTACAAAAATTTCTAGAGGGAACTCTGGCGCTAGTGTCTACGGGAGCTGAAATGGGAACGGCTGTCCCAGCATGGGAATTATGGGAAGTACATGGATTTGCCTAAACTTCGTCCTTTTGGCTTCAAACGGCTTTGTGAGTTTGTAAACTCGTCATTTTCAACAGATTATTGTGCAATAAATAATTAAATAAACATAATTAAAATTGACCGATGGCAGGATTCGAACACAGGGACTCTAGCGCAGAAGCCTGATATTGAAACCATTAAGACACGGACGCATGTATCGACAAGCGAATGAAACGCTCTTATGAATTTATCGTGGGCATGCCAGTGCCTTGAGACGCTTGGCGCTTTTTGATTTTCCACCTGCATAAGCTCAGTCGTTGCAATTAATAGCAATTGTACGCGTTCCCGGCGTCTTCTGCACTTTGAAAAATATAGATTGCGCTGAAATATACGACAATAAGCTTTATATGGCGTAATACACAAAGCCACAAGAACGTCTGAATCCACAAGCACGAAGATCAGACAAATCCATGTACTTCCCATCATTCCCATGGTAGGACGACGGCTGCAGCGCCAGAGTTCCCTCTAGTAATTTTTGTAGGAAACTCCATGCTGCAGACATTGCAGATCGCTTTGAAGATGAGGCCCACACGGGCGCGCATTTTAGCCACATAACAGACTGCTTTCAAGAAGCACGAGCGTCAGCAACGCGTGCCTATTTACGCACGCGTCTACTACGGCGTCCGCGATTCACGTGGCCAACGCCGTATCAGACGGCGCGGTTGTGTCCACTCTGTACGCATTGGTGAGCAAGGAGCTCATCAAGACACCCTAGCAGCCGTCGGAGAAGAACACCCCTCCCCCCGCGCCTGACGCCCATGTCTCGTGCGCCACAGAAGAGCACATGTATCCGGGCAAAGCTTTGATCCGGGCCGCGTTCCTCGCTCGCGCGCACGAGATTGAACCGCGTTCGCCGGCTCACCCTCACACTCTTTCACTCATACGAAAGCTCCCGCCGACGGCGACGGCAGAAATGCGCCTGCAGTTTCCATGTTATTGTCATCGCAATAAAAAGACATGGAGAAAAGCAATCAGAAGTACCTGAACAGTCCATTCAGCGCTCACGAGTTCATTAAGGTTTCTGCTGAGCCACGTGCTGATGGTAGACCTCACTTGAAACAGAGAGGGCCATCTTTTTAAACAGTTTAAGGTAGGACCGTGAGCAGGTCTTGCGCATGACGACGTCATTTTTGGGGTCCCAAGAGCCTACGGCACCAACGATCAGGTATTAGCCCAAAAAGTCGACCTGCGTCGGCCATGTCTACGTTCACACCGCCCTCCCTTAGCCGGCGCTCCAAGCGCTTACGTATCTGTTTTCCTTCTCATCCGCTTTCCCGGGGTGGTAGTCCAGTCAAAACGTCACGCGTGTCTAGCTTCCACCGGCTCCTCGGGACGGCGATCCCGTCGGCCACGCGAATAACAATAAATGTGTGTGCGTACCTTTCGTCACGATGACCACTGATCAAGACAGTAATGCAGTTCGTACCTTTGTTGAAAATTCTGTTTCACCTCTGTGTACTGTGCTAAACAGCTTCGCTGGTCATCCGCGTTCACAGAGTGGAATGGCTCATGATTATTTTTTGAAGAGTGAAGAGGGTCAGCCATTGGGCAAACAAACACCTGAGAACTAAAAGCTTTGGAAATTCGCCCAAACATTCTCTACTTACGCGCGAGCGCCCGAAAGTGCGAAAGATCGATGGTGTTTTTGACGTAATGCGCAAATAACGCAAGCCTAGAGTGCCTGTTGAAAGCTGGCTTCCTCGCTATAAACACTTTTCTTTGAGAAAGCCCGCTTCACATTGTCCCTTTTTGCGAAAAGCAATTCCGGTATAAATTCAACCAACCGCAGTAAACAAATGGCCGGATGGGCAATTTTTATTGTTGTGAACGCTAGTTTTTTCTGGGAGACAGTTTGCCAAGCTAATGGCACTGTGGTCATTTTTTTCAATCAGAGCTCACGAGCGTAAGTGTGCTTTTGTTTGGCGTGAAGAAATGCCGACGGGGCTCTCGTGATCACACCGTGCTCCGCCAATCATTCTTTTATTACAGCGTACCGCAATCAGATCCACAACACGCATTCTATATTCTCAGGTACGTTGCACTCTTTGCACTCTCGACTGTCTGCACTGCCAATAAGGGGTACGAGTGGCGAGTGCACATCCCTCCTAGTCGTACCCTTGGCAGCAATAAAACTTCATTTGGGCCTAGTTGGTACATAATTCTGAACTTAACGTTACAGCGCAAACACCTAAGACGAACCACAAAAGGAAGACACGACACACGCCGGCGCTGACCAGCAACTTCTTTATTTCTTCGTCGTCGATGCATATACATTGCTGATATCTCCATTTCCATACATTACACGCATTTCCTGACGGTATGTGCGATGACTTCTCTCGCAAGTCTGGGTCGAGTCCGTAAAAACTGTGACGACGAAACGGTATTCTTGCGCCATACTGCATAATATAGAGCCCTAGGTTCGTAAACAATAATATATCGACATTTCTGGGGTAGTATTGTGGGGCATCTTTGCCTCCTCGTCGGGGAGCTCACTTCCGCCAAAGCTGCAATGCCCCATAGGCTCCACATAAATGGTATGCGATGGCTAAATTCTGTGTAACGTGGTGGAGGTGGTGAGTTGTAGCAACAGGTGGGTTTAGCATGGCTATCAAGGCTGGCGATTTCTCCGCCCGAGCGTCTCTTATAGAATCGATGTGTCGTTTCACCACATGTCCATCAGACCAGGCTTTCTTTAAAATGCGATGAGGACACGCGAAGTTTCTTTGCGGGCTATAACTGATGGCGAACTCACGTAATTCTACGACATCTTGAGCAAGGGGACAGTCGGGTCCCCTTTTAAGGGCGTAGTGAATTACTTGCGGCGCTAGTTTTGCGTCATAAAGCACAGTGTTGACTGAGATGGTTCCGTTGACGTGAAACGGACGACCCCATCAATGAATACAATCTCCGCTACCGTAAACATAGTTTTTTATGCGAAGCATATTACGAGGGCTCAACCCAGCTCCTCAGGCGCGGCGGTGACCATGAAATCACGTGACACCGTGACGTCACGACAGAGGAGAAGTGGCTTTGGCTCAACTCTTGCAAGACGGGCTGGGTGGGAATCGAACCAGGGTCTCCGGAGTGTGGGACGGAGACGCTACCACTGAGCCACGAGTACAACGCTTCAAAGCGGTACAAAAGCGCCTCTAGTGAATGCGGTGTTGCCTTAGAAACGCGCTGTTTCTAAGGCGTGCGTCTCTTGCTCAGGCGCACATTTCGTTGCCGCGCCGAACGCTGCTTTGCTCGACGCTCACCGCGTCCAATGCGGGGCGCGTAGTCGCTGCCCTGTAGCCCATTGTCTTACACCCCTTGGCGGGTCGACGGGAACGCTGTCGCGTTCCACTCTTGAAGGCGAAGAAGTAATGCATGAGTTGTTTCTTCGTCTAGCCGAACCAAATATAGCCAAGCAACAGCAGTTCACCAGGCTAAACAGTGGTTCAACAACTAAAATAAAGGCTAGTATGCTTCGCATCCTGGGCTTAACCTTACCTAAGCCACAGCCATTTTTTTTGGTCGAGACGGAAGCGTTTACTGATCGCCAAATTTCATATTATGAATGCCGTTGTGTAATTAGTAGTGGCACCTAACCGTCAGTATGCGCATGCCTATACAAGGGACATAGTTTGCCGACATGTGTGATAATGCAGTGGGAGACACGCACTGCGTTTCGCGACGAAACGGTGAAGCCAAGCGGGTTCCACACACAAATCAGAGCAGCGTTCTGCCTTACGCTGCTAGCATGAGCGTCGTTCGCACAAACACTGTAGCGTTGCCCTGCTGAGCAGCTGTGTCCATAGAGCGCCGCTGGGCATACAGTGGCCTGAGCGTAACGAACAGTAAGCTTCAAGCAATGGCATCAAGAAGTGCTTTAGGCTGCAAACGCCAATGGTTTTCTTTTTAATCTCAAACCGTGCACCATCCTGATGTCATGCCTGCAACGCCGCTGGCGGCGCTTCTCATCGCACCAGCATTCCGAGACGCCTGGCAGCTTCAAGGGCACTGTCTTCTGCGCAGCAGAAACTGCCTCTCGCGCTTCGTCACGTCTACATGTTGCCCCAGCGTGTTGTTGAATGCGGGCTGAGGAGCTTCAGCGCAGCGCCAGACAGTGCTATTTCGGTCAATGCCTTGCCCTATGGGCAAAATTGGACTTTCTTTTGTAACTCCCGGAGTAGGGAGAGATGCACCGTAGGTCTAGCTGACTTTTGTCAGTAATCTAGCCTTACAGTTGGACCTACATCTTTAGGTTAGCTTGTGAACGCCCACATTAGCCTTTCATTAACGCTTAAGCACCAATGCGGCTAGCTTATCGTGTCTGTATGATAGTATTCATTAATCGAAACCTGTGTAGATCTCTTAGTCAAATCATATTCAATTGTCAGAGTTAGAGGAACTCCGACGGTATTACTGTGGTACCATCTTCTGAACTTGCAACATATGCGCATATATGAACTGTGTTCTGAAAATGTGCAAATAAGGCAAACCAAACAAAATACCGGGAAATTATAAGCGCCCTGCTTTTGACATGCTTCGGCGTGTATCTCGACGATCAAAGAAAGCGCCATGGAGGTAGGAGCAAAATGCAAAGGCTGCACTTGTTTCGTTGCGTAGTCTGGACAAACATCTGTTTCTGATCATGCATTTCCTATGTTCGGTATAAACTACACTTATCTGCTTTGGTGATTTCATTTACTCATGATATCATTATCTTCTTTTCGCATTCATCGACCTTTTTCATCGGATTATACTTCCGCATTGAAGGGAAAAATTGTAATGCATCAACATTCATTATGTTCTACCTAACCGTAAACAATAAGCCCATGCGAGTTTCTTGCAATGCAGACTTTTGCAGCTGAATAAAACAAGTATGACGCAAAATCAGGGCTAAATTACCAAACCTTTTCTATAAAAACTAACAGCTGCATACTTTACGTTTCTATAACACCCAACGGAAGTTGTCTTCCCCAAACGATTTGCTTCACTTCTCAGAACTGTCTACGACGAAACAGTAAAGCAAGACAAAGCAAGTGTTTTATGTTCACAGAAGATTGGTTTGCTGGTGAATTGGTATTCCATTCCTGAGGCCTGAGACAGGTGCCATCTGCGAGATTCTCCCATCATGCGGGAAGTGATATGCTCGGCAGACCGGGCGCTGTTTGAATTATAGGTTAACGAGGCGTCTCTGAAGGGCCGTCTGTGTTCTAACCTATCTTTGCATTGTAAGGAATCCGGCTACATCCGGATGTTTTCGAATACGGATTGCTTTCTGCCTCAAAGACAATGCGGGCCATGAGATTGAAGAATGATTTTTTTATATATGTAGAAACAAGGCCGACTGAATTGGTGCGTCGCTAGACCATCGCACAAATAATGGTGGTGCGTACGATGATGTTTACTTTCATCCTGGGCAACGTGTAGGTACCTGCAATGTTTCTGCTTATTCACTACAAAGGTTGCAAAATTAATGTCGTACATATTTAACTTTGTGCACGGCACCACGCACAAGCTATGCCGAAACGAAAACACCAAATCAGGCGTATACGCGCAGTGTGAGGCGTCTACGCAGAGATGTCAGGACACTGAAGGCGACGTATGAAGCTATTGCAGGGAAGAATGGTGATAACAGGGATACGTGCAGCGATGTAGGACGTATATCTAGCTGCATTAAAGGATTCTATGCCTCTTGCATTATAATGACGCATGCGCATTCCGGAAGATTGACGAATATACCACACCCACCCAGATACCAACTTACCCAGCAGCAGCAGTAGAAAAAGAAGAAGAACGAAGAAAGAAGAATGGGGGAGGGAGGGGGAGGCAATACAGAGAGAGAGAGCAAACATATTTAACGATCCTAAGGATGGCTTGATTTGCAGGAGTGGTTACTCCTTCACGAGAATCCATGCGCCGTCTTGGCTGCGGCCTCCCTCTCGCTTACCATGCTCTCTTACAATGCTGGCTTACCATGCTCGTTTACCATCCTCGCTTACCATGCTGCAGGGCTGAGTTCGTTTCCTTAGAGGGTGCTTTTTTTAATTCGTTTTACGTAGTCATAGCATGGATCGAGGCCACATATGCCTCGATCGTGGGAGTAGGTCAGACAAACGGATGCTCTCGCATTTAAACCACTTACTATTTGCCTCTACGTGATGGTTGAGTGGAGCTAAAGGAAATGCTGCTGGCGATCGAAGCCTTTGTTTTCGACTCTGCAAATGATCAATGCACAGACAACGTGTTATGGCTTTAGTATTAGTTATCCACATAATCAGCAAACTCGAAAGTTTCTGGTATAATTTATTTCCAATACTTCTAGAAATTGTAGCATAACTGCGAGTCAGCCTAGTTGGAAGAGATCCATTTTTTTTTAACTTAAAAAAAAACCTGTTTCATCTCATTGACGAGCGCCACTGCTATGTGCAAGAATAAATTATTGGGCGAGCCCAATTTCTATTCAGTGATTTTGATCGCACCATTTAGGAATAGCTGCCTAGCTGTCACTACCACATGCGTCCTGCTAGATCTCCACGACTGTCATCGCCAAACTCCGCTAAGCTTCTGTATCTACCTAGGTTTTGCCAGATTAGCATTGCTCTTCGCGCTATGTTTCTCGCGTTTGCGTAAATCATCCCACGTGAGCTCTTCATTAACACATTAAGTAAAGAAAGCGACAAGCACAGTGGAGCGGGTGTACGAGTACTCGGCAATCGAAGCCTGCTTTCACACTGCGGCTTATGTCTGATTTAGGTTCCTTCAGTTGTCAAAGTTGGAGGACAGGAAGTGAAGGATTGGAAGGCTTAGCGCAGAAACGCGGCGGATCGACAGCGGCTTACTGGTCAACGGGACTGATGAAGACGTTCATCCCGTATTGAGCTACGCTATTGTGCAACGCTCATTACCAATGTACACGAACAGCCATAATCTCTACCTAGAAAAGCTATCCGACCTTATCACGTAAGTTTGTTTGTGTTCCAACGCGAAGCGTTAGTTTAACGCCATTGTTAACTTTAAAGCAGCATCTAAAGGGAAATAGCATCGTACGTCATATGACACTGAAATTGTATTTGAAAGCAGCAGAGGTACTTAATGTGAAATGTCATTTGCGCATAAAAATGTGGTACAAAAACAAATCTTTTCACCTCTACTGAGTCCTGCTTCAACTTGTCTGCATCCACTTACGAAGTACCTTTTATTGTGAGTCGGATAGAAACTCTTGCGCTTCATTAATTTTACTAGAGTTTAATTAACACCCACGATCCCTTCGTAATACCATATAATGTGCAGAATATCATAATATGGGCACCAGCACCGAAATAGCTGTATAGTTTATTTAGTGGTTTCATCACGTCGCATGGGAATTGCTGTAGAAGAAGATATGCACTGCTGTAGAGGAAGATATAGGGTGTTTCATTTCACTTAGGTAAAGTGAGCCAGTCGGGCGGCAATTGCGCATACTTTCGCAGGCATGCTCAGAAAAGCACTTTTATGTAGCCCGTAATGAGCAACAGAAAGCTTTATCGGAAGTTTTTCATGTTCCTCTACAATCTTCTCAGGACACTATTAATCTAATTATATTATTAGAGATGTTGATTGATTAATTAATTAGGACAAATTATCTAAATAACCGGAATGCAAAAAAAATTCAGAGCATCCCCAAGTGGCGCCAAACAAACTTACCGTGGTTCTGTCTAGCTACATAGCATTTGCCCATGCTTATAATGTGTGTGCGAAGTTAGGTGGAACACCCTTTATACTTGTTTATAAGGAGGAGTTGCATGAAATGGAGGAAAGATATTAAAGAAGGCGACACAAAATGAAATCTATCAGGAGGATGAATTGAAGTTTTCTATGGAACAAGATACAAAGGTATTCAATTCATCCATCTGATAAGTTGCACTTCGCTACACCCCTTTCAAGCGGTAGCTACGCTAACTTGGGCGAGTAGCTAGCACATTGTTTTTTAAATATTGTCTATAGCACACTTGTACTATACATTTTATCACGCTGATGATGATGCTACGACGTGTCACTCATTTAACTTATTTTGTCAGGCATGCGCTATCTTAAGGTAACCTCTGTAAATATGTATAGGAATATACGTACCTCATGTTCTGTTAAATTTCATTCAAAATTTCATTGTGTTTTTGTGAGCTGGTTGACGATACGTATTACTCTTTGAGCGTGTTTCTTCATAACCAGCATGACGTAAAATATTAGATCTGAAGTATGTATACTAGCTCTTCGGTCCTTGTGTTCGCATTTCCTGTCCCACTGCAGCAGTTTTGTGAACTGCCCTTTCAAAGTGACCACTGTAGTGCTACTGTTTTTAGCGCATTTATGCCTTTTAACTTCAACTCGCTGTTTCTTCATAACCAGCATGACGTAAAATATTAGGTCTGAAGTATGTATACTAGCTCTGCGGTCCTCGTGTTCGCATTTCCTGTCCCACTGCAGCAGTTTTGTGAACTGCCCTTTCAAAGTGACCACTGTAGTGCACTGTTTTTAGCGCATTTATGCCTTTTAACTTCAACTCGCATACTTTGAAGTCAAGTCTCTTGTTAACTTTAGTTTGTTCACTAACAACCTGTTATTTTCTGGTGTAGTAAATATCCTTCATAGGAAAATGGGGTAGCTAGCCTCACCTAAACGCGCCACCATCCCTTGACTATCACGTAATAAAGAAAATGCGCCTGGCATGGTTCATTCCACTAATTGAACGGCATCAGTGGTATCCCTCGAAGAAATTAGGCAAATTGCCCTAAATAAGCTAACAAGAAAATAATAAAGTACAGAACGGCAACTCGTTCATCGCGCGCCGCTGCACCTGAAGGCAAACAGGTCTGGTGGGATTGATCCTACCGCCACTATAATCGAGTTTTCCTCGAGTTTACCGAAGACAATTCGAAACAGATTGGATTCAAGGCTTCCATTCAGTAATGAATATCCTTTCTTTCTTTTTTAAACTCATTTACGATGTGTAGACCATGTCATGCTGTTTGCGTTGTGGAATCAGGGATATGTCTGAACGACTGCTATTTATGGCTCAATGGATTGATTCTGTGAATTAGGTTTTAATACCTTGGGGCGAAAAATAAAGTTGTTTAATTGACTAACTACATGATTCCCCCCGCTACTACCCTCCCCCCTCACCACTCGCCTCCCTCACCCCCCCACCCCATTTGGCGGCAGCATTTAAAATATCTGTTGGCTGTTAAACAACTGAATTAAACGTTAAATAAGGCCTCAGCAATTACTATGTTTCTACTGTCGTCATGTTTCGCCTCTCGGGCATTCGTCTGAGCCGCCAATTTTTCTGCTCACAGCTTCTAATTACTCATTCCCGTCCACTTCACTGAAAGGACAGTGAAGCACAGCACTAAAGACATTCGCCTACTCCGCAACCGATTTTCGTACAAAAATGAACTGATCCCCACGTGCCAAATGAATTCGTTCTGAATGCAAACACTGAGTTATTACTTCCGAAAAGCACATATGCACAAGTCGTAGTCCTTGATCAGAAATTAGGAGCTCGCTTCGATAGTCTGCAGTGAGGTAGGCTATACTCGCTTCCACGGTTGCGCTCGAACCAGCTTTGTTAATATCTTATTGGATAGTAATTATGTGGACACTCCAGGCAAATTTCGCCCGTTGTCCCTGCCGACGCCGTCGGCGTTGACGTGATTTTCCGCGTGAAGTACAAGGGCGATAAGATCGTGGCCGCACGCCGTATAGTGTAGGTGCTAGGGTAAGAGAGCGAGGGTGAGATGAGGAACGCTCGTGGATTGATGCGGCCCAGCCGGGTAGGTGGGGGCGCGGGGGTGGAAGGGGGGGGGGAGGCGTGTGCAAGCTCTCAGAGAACGGAGGGAAAGGGGGATCCATTAACGCGCTTCTTTGCTACTTCTGCCTCGGATACGCATGGTGCGACCGCATGCGCCGTATCTCGGAGGTAATCTGTGGTGGCTGCAAACGTAAGGCAACCAGAAATCTTTGGGGCCGATATGTCTTGGCTTCTTGTGCGCCGTCTTCTCGTGGGCCTAGTTCGCGTTGAAGCGATAGGCAGCACGAGGGGCAATTTGCGTGCTGATGCTAGAGCCCATCGTCACATCGCCGTCTTGACAGCGAGTGTCCGTGGTCATCGACCGAGATTTGTTGATGTTTGCACATGCGCGCGTCACAATATCCTTGCTACTTTGGCTAATAAGCGAACGTTAATACCAGTTTACACATCCGATGAAACCAATATCCCTAATAGTTCCTGCAGTTGTCTAATAATTTGCTCGAAATGGGCTGATGTTCGCCTGTGCGCGCGTCACAATATACTTGCTATTTTGGTTAGTAAGCGAACGTTAACACCAGCTTACACAGCCGATGAAACCGATATCCCTAATAGTCCGTGCAGTTCTCTAACAATTTGCTACAGCAAGCAGTGCTTCGCCTTTCGGGCGAAACTGTGACTGTTGTAGAGTGGGTAAGTGTTGCAGGATTCTCACTCGATATGAGATGCATCGTGATGGAAGCGTCGGCTAATTTCTTGGAGATATTAGGAAGACAAAAACCAGCGCGAAAGGCTAGGACAGAAAGGAAGACGTACTCAGTCAAACAAACAAGCACTAATAATTTCAAACACACACACACACAAACACACACAAGCACACACACACACACACACACACACACACACACACACACACACACACACACACATGCACGCACGCACGCACGCACACGCACGCGCACACACACACACACACACACACACACACATATATATAGACGGAGATTCGCCCAAGGTCAATATACGCTTACAGTATAGTATTTCTGCCGACAGATTTACTCTGGAGGAGGACCATTCATTTCGGTAAAGCGATTCTTCTTTCTATCCCTCCGACACTCACGGATCCGGATTTCCTCCTGAGTAGTATTGCAGCGGCATTCGCCAAGATGGCATTGCCGTGACATTGCATATATATATATATATATATATATATATATATATATATATATATATATATATATATATATATATATATATATATATATATATATATATATATATATATATATATATATATATATATACCTCGGCCTCAATGCCCGATTTGCCCACGCCTGGTGCGCAGGCGTTCTTCCTGCCCAGGGTTCTCCATTTACTCCTAGCAGTACTTCGGCTGCACTTCGCTTGCATTATTTCGTTTATCGCCTCGCTACACGGTGAGCCCTCTATATAGCGGGTCATTTAGAGCTGAAGACTTGGCTAAGTACCCTTGCGTCTGCTGTAGATGTGAACGAGACAAGCCTTTGCATAAACTTCTTATGAATGCGTCTTACGCAAGGCGCAGAATTGCGATAGACGGCAAAGAGAGCTCGTCTGAGCACGAACAATATAATACACTTCGTACTTAGCCTTTGCTAAGTGAGCAGTGTACTTTCTTCATTCTTGATTCAGTAGTGATCGAATGGATTATGACTGCAGGGCTGTGAAAATGCGAATATTGAGAACCATGTTTAGCTCTCTTGAGAGTCTACGCAAAGAAAGCCGTTTCCAAGTGCTCTGATGACAATAGCGACGATCCTTTATCATCATCCCTTCAGCATAAGTTGCTTAGGACCAGGGCATAACGCATGTAAACAGTGAACAGCTCTGAAATCCTTAAACTTTCTTTACCGAACTCAACATTATATCTCCGTATCAAAACTTAGCATGTCCATGTGTGCTCATTTAGTTACTTGGTATAATTCGATTGGTCTGGATGATTTACTAGTGTCTATTTGCAGAAGGGACAGAATGTCCCGTTTTGTCACTGCTACTTCTACATCGACTGTTTAGGCACGTTTCACGAATGCGTTTTTTGCCGGAACGTTCTTTCATATTAACCTCGTACTGTCATTGTTTGATCGTTCGACAAGTCTTGTTTGTTAAGAAGCCGGCGACACAACCGTTTCCAACATGTCTAATTTGATCCAAATAGACCAATCAGCAAGGTTGACATTTGGGCGAGTTGGTGGGGTTCCATGGTAAATCACTTGCGCTCTCTGCCACTGGGTGAAAATGAGCATGCTGTGCAGTGAGAATGTGACACACAAGGGTGTACTCGAAAGAAGCGCAGGTCAAGCACTTTCGTTGGCACCTACACGCCTTTCATTTTGGTGAGCGTTTTTGTACTGACGCAGCATAGCGCCCGGATCACCACCGTAAAAACTTTCTCACTAGCTCCTACTAATGTATAATAGGTGTCGGAACCCCATTGCCAATTCCGAGGAAAGCCTGTTTTTTTCCGACGGGAAAGTTTTCCGTGATATCAAGGAGCAAGAAGCTCTCAAGGATCAGGCTGGTAATTCCCATAAAACAAAAAGCGAAACGTTCATAGCACGCGGCAGATCTCGGGAGATGTGGCAGAGTCGGAAACAGGCGCCCATAGCGTTCTTTGCTTTCCTTACGCTTATGGCCAGAGAGATGATAAATGACGTCATTACGCTTAGTGCAGGAGGGACTTTAGAGAGACTTCGGAAATAATAACCTCTACTATACCGACGCGTAGCGATACATTATAGACCACATAGCATTGAGTTGGTTTCCGAACTCAGTTTCTAGCTGAAGAACCGCTGGCATGCATTACGAGCTTCAGCGGTGTCTTACGTGATCCTTCATACAAAGGCCGTACCTAATTCGCTCCGTAACTACGCCCCGCTGTTACTCTCTTCAGAGACTCGTGTGAGCGTCCCTTAAAACACGAGAGTTCAGCAGATGACGTTCGCCATTTGGTTTTTATCCCGAAATGTAAACAAGAGATAAAAAAGAGTAAGAGCTTGGAGGTTGATCAGAACCAAAGGGGCGGCTTGCTATCCTGCACCAGCCAGGTAGAAAGTAAGTATATGTCCAACATACCTTTTAACAAATGATGTTTTTATCACCACCACGACTTCATTGAAACAGCAGGCCGCAGAGCGAGCATACTTAAAAAAAGAAGATTCTGCAAAGATGCATGCCAGTACGACAACTGGAACATGACATGCATCGAAGTTGTGGAAGAGAGTTCTTAAACTTTTCGGAAGTACTTAGGGGTCTCTTTGCTATCTCATGACGTGCGATGGAACGCATGAAGCAGCAGTTGCTGCTGTTTTTCAGCGCTGTCGTCGATGGTGGTTTTAGAGCGCAGCTCTTTGGCGTCCGTTCCTGGGTTTTGCGTCGTCGTCGGCGTTGTCGTCGGCCTCGTAACCAGCTTCGCCCCCCTTTCATCCCCCCAGCGCTAGCAGCGACCGACTGATACCGCTGGATGCCGCTGACGCCGCTAGAGAGTCAAGATAACGTGACTGCATAGAACACCGTCGCCGCCATGCAGAAAGAGGAGGAAAGGGTCCCCCCCCCCCCTGTTCTTGTGTGGCGGATAGGGTGCTTCAGTTGCCGACGCGCCGGTTATTTCACGTAGGCCCCGGCACGTCGACGAATACGTGACCACCTTCCCACGGCTAGACCTGGTTCTTAGCGCTGCGGAAGCGAGGGTATCATATTGTTTGTGTCGGCATCGGCGGCGTTGTCCCTGAAACCAACTCCGCAGCTGGGGTTGACTCACTATCGGCGTCAGCGGCATCAGTCAGTCGCTGCTATCTCTTCCCTCCTCCCTTTATCGTGTTGTCCGCTTGCTGCGCGCGCTTCTGCCCCCATCGTTTGCCGCTGGGTGTACACGCCGCCCCCCTCCCCCCTCTTCCTGCGAGTCTCCGGTTGTCAAAGCGCCGGCTCGAACTTAATTCCTTTCTTCGCTCCTCCTCCAATGCAACCCCTGTGCGGTGGCAATCAGAGAGCCAGATCGGTGGCGGCGGATCTGTATATGTGCACCGCCCGAGCCGAAATTGCCGCTGCCGTTCGCCACTGCGAAATTATCTGCCAGTTCTTTCTGAGCCATGAGCGAGACGACCGATGGAAGTCCTCCGTCTGCTGCTGCTGCTGCTGCTGCTGCTGCTGCTGCTAAACGAGCTGCCAGAGCAGAGGCCCAGCGCCGTCGCCGTCAGAATCCAGAGGTGCGTGCCGCCGAAGCAGAAGCTTACCGTCGCCGCCGTCGAGATGATCCAGGAGTACGCGTCGCCGAAGCAGAGGCTAAGCGCGGCCGCCGAGAAGACCCTGCCGTTCGCGCCGCCGAAGCGGAGGCTCATCGCCGCCGTCGAGAGCAACCAGCAGTAAGCGAGGCTGAAGCAGAAGCTCATCGCCGCCGCCGAGAAGACCCTGCCGTTCGCACCGCCGAAGCGGAGGCTCATCGCCGCCGTCGAGAGCAACCAGCAGTAAGCGAGGCTGAAGCAGAAGCTCATCGCCGTCGCAGAGAAGACTCTACCGTTCGCGCGGCCGAGGCCGAGGCCAAACGCAAACAAAGGCTCGCATTTGCTGCGCTCAAATTTCGCATTAGGAAGTAACGTAATCGTCGGTAATTTTTTTTGTATTATAGTGACGGATGCTATGCAGGTGGCGTTGCAGAACCGCGGTGTCAGCTTCCACCGCTTCAGGCTCACTTGGAATAAATCTCTCGAAAACAAAAATGCGCATAATCCGACCATGGTTATTTTCAATGTAAGAGAATAGCCGAATGCTTCTAGGAAGCAATTAAACGTTTTTTTTTATTGCGATAGCAAATATATGGACATGGACACTCCAAGTGCATTTCTGCCGTCGCCGTCGCCGTGAGGTTACGTATGAGTGAAAGCGTGCGAAAGTGAGCCGGCGAACGCAGTTCAATCTCGCGTGCGCGAGCGAGGGACGCGGCCCAGTTGCGCGTCCTCTCCTGTGGCGCGCGAGAGGGAGGGTGAGGCAAAGGAGGAGGGGCGTTCTTCTCCGGCGGCTGCTACGGTGCCTCGATGTCCTTCTCGCCCGCCGCTCCGTACAGAGTGGAGAGCAAGGCGGCGTCTACTACAGTGTTCACCACACGAATTGCCAACGCTGTAGTAGAGGCTCTGGCAGACGACGTAGGGGCGTATTGCCGGCGCTCGTCTTGAAAGCGACTTACGGATGTCACGGTCTTCAAGCGGCCACAGCGACTGACCAGCTGTTCCCGGTGTGTCCCCGCCTGCTGGAGTTTATGAATTCCACTGGTGAATCGCCACCCTGTGAGCTGCCGCTACCACTCTGGCCACATTACTGACGACTGCCACGTGTCGCGCATAGTGGAGTCTAATAGGCCACATCCTCCCTCTTTCTCTATCATCCTCCACTTCTCCTTCCCTCTGCCCTGACGAAGCTTCGCCGTACTCTCTCAAGGGTTGCAGAATCAAGCGTCTTTCCTTTCTTTAGATCGCTGTTATCTTGAAAGCGATCTGCGACGTGGCTAAAGTGCGCGCCCACGCGGGCCTCATCTTCAAATCGATCTGCGATGTTTACAGAGTGCGCGTTGTGCCGGTATCTTCGTATGCGCAGAGCTTTCGACGTTTCGTTCGCACTGAAGCGAGACATGCATTAAGGTCATATCGCTTGCTGCTGCCGCGATTCCTCACTCTAGAATTTTCGCAGTGAGTTTCCGCCCTCATCGAGTGAGACGTGTTCACGTTTATCTGTGCGCGCGTGACGCCGTGCTGGTTAGTTTAGTTAAAAGACATTGACGGGCTAGTTGGTTAGAATTCACGTTAGAATGTGTAAGCACGAGTGAACAAGGACGTAGAAAGAGGCAGACACACAAAGACAGCGCTATCTCTCTGTTTCTTTCTACGTGCTTGTCACGCTTATATATTCTGTCATTGCTAATTTAGTTAATAAGCGAACATTTACATGTTTATACGGCCGATAAAACTACTTCGTACAGCTATCTACAAATTTTTTATCGCATGCGCGTTGGTTGCTTAGTGCCTATGGCGTTGGGCTGCTAAGCACGAGGTCGCGGCATCGAATTCCGTCCATGGCGGCCGTATTTCGATGGGGGAGAAATGCGAAACCACCCGTGTACTTAGATTTAGGTGCACGTTAGAGAACCCCAGGTGGTCCAAATTTCAGGATTCCCCCCCTCCCCCCTACAGCGTGCCACATAATTCGAAAGTGGTTTTGGCACGTAAGACACCATAGTGTATGTTAATTTGCTACCGCAGTTGGTGCTTCGCCTTTCGGGCGGAACTGTGAATATTTTTAAGGAACAATGCCCCCGACGTCGTACATTTCTTGTACTAAAGATATTTAGACAGCCGTCGTTGATTCATTGCGTAATTGCGTAAAGAACAGAGCCCCGAACCCGTGCATCTGTAGCGGGAGTAAAGGAGGAGAGTGCATGTGTTTCGAAAAGCTGATCATTCGCGTTTGGCGACGAACGCGCCTGCTATTCGGTTGCTTGCACGAGACCAAGCGCACCCTTTTTATGAATGCCTTCGTATCGACGTTGAAAGTCCGGTTGTCGACCACAAAAACTGGGGAAAGAGCCAAAGAAACCTATTCGCTTTAAATATTATCAGTTATAAGTTTGATATTGTAAGTTTTATAAATATTATAAGTATAGTAACTCTGATATTACAAGATGTTATTGTGTTTCGCCCCTCCCAAGACAGCGCATTGTCTTCGTGTTTGAAGGAACAAGCCCCAATAGCTCTTGGCGCGTCGTGGAAAGATTGTGTGCGCAGTTATGCGCCGCAATACCTTTCACAACACCGACCGTACTCCGTGATCCTGTTGGAGAGCTCTGCTTTGTGGCCCGGGTATATATATGCATAATCATGCAGTCTTTTTTTCCTATTACGCTGGTTTTCCCCTTCAGCTAGGAAAATTAGGCACGCTTGTTGTGTCTTACTCAAAACATCCCGCTTCTATGCTTTTATATTTGTCTGGAAGTTTTATTGTGATAGCAATTATATGGACATTCCAGGCACATGTGAGCCGTCGCCGTGACGTTTCCAATAAAGTCCAAGGGCAATAACACCTTCGCCGCACGCCCTACGCTATGTGTGCAAATGAACGTGAGTGAGGGGAGACGACGATCGCGGCTCCATCCAGTCTGCGCGAAAGGGTAGAAAGCGGGGAGGAAACGCGCCGTCTTCCGTCGCGGGCGATGCGCCCAACGTTGCGAGGCACCGGTGGGAGGGGAAGGAGGAGGCCGGCGTTCTACTCCGGCTGCAGCTGTGCATGTGGCGACAGCTGGCGGTCACGCGGCCGTATCTTGAAAGCGATCGGCGTTGGGGCAGAATCTAGGTGCATCGGTGGCGCTAGTTCTGTGCGTGTTGTGTGTTCTCGGCGCTCACTTTGCGTTGAAGCAATAGACGGCACGAAAGTCACTTCGCTCGCTGCCGCTGCCGCGTTTCCTCGCGCCAGCATTTTGACAGCGAGTGTCCGCGGTAATCGAGTGAGATGTGTTCATGCTTGCTGTGTGCTTTGAAAGCATGCTTGTTAATTTAGTTAGCAAGCGAATCTTTGCAAGTTGATACGGCCGATAAGGTATTATCCTTATTTCGTATGGCTGTCTGCTAATTTTCTATAGCAATCGAAGCTTCGGCTCTAGTGCGAAACTGCTACTTTAAAATTAACCTTTATCAATTACGAAAGTAATTATCTAGTTAGATATCTTTACTTTATCTTTTAATTGAGCGTAACCAATGATAATATTACTTGCTAATTCTTAATTCGACTGTATACAACATATATGTAGTTTTCTTCGTGTTCTTTAAAGCGTTGTCTGTGTTAACTGTGACACGCCGTATAATTTTTGCCTGCAGGGGACCTCAGGGGTGCTATAATGTAAAGCTATTTCAATCCGTTTGTATTCCCTTACTTTAGTTAACCCTTCGCAAGTGGTCCCACATCTTTAGGCCTGTCCATCACGACACTTCCCGAAAACCGCGACACCTCCTCATCTCAAGATGTTGTGTACACGCTGATTACACATAATTAGGCCGAACAAAATAAAAACATTTCTGTTCGATTCTGCGTGTTTGCCACCATAAGATTTTCGAGATTGGTGAAACTGTTAATTGGCCATGCCTGGCAAGCCTGTCTGTAACGCACAAAAGTGAGGAGTACGTACGAAAGCTCTATTAATATGACGATCAGAACTGAACTTTCTTTTTTTTTCTTTTTTGAATAGCCAGAGTCTGCGCCGTTTCAAAAAAGATAGATGATTGCTGTCCACTGATAGCTCCGGCACTTTATACTCGGGACAGCCGGCAAAAATTTATTGACTTGAGTAAAATAAAAATTTTACATGTAGTATAACGTTGCCGAGCCCTGTACGCACGTATACGACATCGCTCTGCAAATTATTTTTCTTTGAGCACCCATTTAAGCACTCGTCGACGAGCCACCACAACCTAAGCAAGAGGAAGCGGACCAATCTGAGACGTTGACGCCACTTTCCTCGTCTTTCTGAACTAGCTCAGACAGACGAAATGCTTGCCTTTTCTTCGCGCTTCACGCCTCTCGTCAGCGAATTAGATATGGAAAAGCTGTCGAGGTACACAATGCTATGCTATGTACACAAACTGAACAAAAGTCATTTTCTACAAAGAAGGAGAGCTTTTGATAGGGTTGTTGAAACAACCTTGCGGGTTACTGCATCTGCTTGCGGTGGCGCTTCGGTAAATTTGACGTCAGGAGATTGCAACAAAGTCACCATAGAATAATTACGATGTATATACATATATATACAAAGGCAGGTAACAGCGATAAAGCCTCGAGCTTCTCAACCGTCATCTTCATCGTCTTCTTGGATGAGTGGCGCACTCTGCTTCTCCAAGCATCGATAACGTGCTTATATATATATATATATATATATATATATATATATATATATATATATATATATATATATATATATATATATATATATATATATATATATATATATACATACACAGTGCTCCAAAGCTCAGTGCGATAAGTAAAAAAAGCGGCCCAATAAAAACAAAAACACTAACAGGCATGGTTTCTTGCACATTAAATGTGTTGAGTATACAAACGCAGCGCCAGGCTTTACTTTTCTGACGTCACTGTCGATTGATTAGGCACCGGATTCCCGCCGTGCTTCCTGTTCATTGAGCTGTGAATTCTTCTGCTCCACACGCGAAGGGTATTCCGCCGAATTCTTTTTCAGGCTGTCGTCGAGCGGCCGCATGTAGTGCTAGTATAGCTGGCGTTGTACTGGCTGATATTTTAGTACCGTAGAAATCGATGACAACAGATGGATTAGGTGGCGGATGCTGTGACGCGTGGTACCTGTTCCGGGAACCTATGTACAGAGTAAAACTGCTTTTCTTGACAACGCCGTGAAGAATGCTGGGGGGCTATTCTGTAAGTGTCTACCTATAGTGGGCGTGTCCATTTCGTCTGCTGCTGAAGTGTTCATTGGCTGGGGGCGCCTGTCTCCCTCTGACGCGTACCCCAGCCCAGCCGGTCAGAACTCCTGCAGCCAAGGAAATGGACATGTCTACTTGGTGGATCTTGCAGAATACCCCTACTGCTATCTTTCTTATGATGGTTACCAGAACTCGTGTCTCCTTTCGTAATTTCAAGTTTGTGCGCAGCGGCTAGGATGCAAATAAAGCCGGCGCCAGTGTAAAGTAAGACCTTTTGTGCTAGCTGGCTTTCAATGGCATTTCCGTCTGCTGTCTGTAACCGAACACAGACTAATCTTGCTTCTTTTTTTTTTATGACGCCAAGTCCCTCACAGGATAGTCTCTATTCACATTCGCGACATCTTTTCCTTGTATTTCTTTTTTTTATGCGAAGCATATTACGAGGGCTCAACCCAGCTCCTCAGGCGCGGCGGTGACCATGAAATCACGTGACACCGTGACGTCACGACAGAGGAGAAGTGGCTTTGGCTCAACTCTTGCAAGACGGGCTGGGTGGGAATCGAACCAGGGTCTCCGGAGTGTGGGACGGAGACGCTACCACTGAGCCACGAGTACAACGCTTCAAAGCGGTACAAAAGCGCCTCTAGTGAATGCGGTGTTGCCTTAGAAACGCGCTGTTTCTAAGGCGTGCGTCTCTTGCTCAGGCGCACATTTCGTTGCCGCGCCGAACGCTGCTTTGCTCGACGCTCACCGCGTCCAATGCGGGGCGCGTAGTCGCTGCCCTGTAGCCCATTGTCTTACACCCCTTGGCGGGTCGACGGGAACGCTGTCGCGTTCCACTCTTGAAGGCGAAGAAGTAATGCATGAGTTGTTTCTTCGTCTAGCCGAACCAAATATAGCCAAGCAACAGCAGTTCACCAGGCTAAACAGTGGTTCAACAACTAAAATAAAGGCTAGTATGCTTCGCATCCTGGGCTTAACCTTACCTAAGCCACAGCCATTTTTTTGGTCAGCCCTGCTTGTAGAAGTTTCTCGAAGAAGATTTATGTGTAATTCGAGAAAGGGAAAAGCTGAAAGGAAAAGAAAGGCGCAGGCACCTAGCGCTGATGCTTCCCAAGCGACTGTTTTATATTCACAGTGCTGCATTCGCGAAACACCTTAAGAAATGACGCAAAATTCCGAGGCGACGTTCGCTATATACTACGCGCTCGCATGTCAGAACTGGAAAGCTTGCTGGAGGTAACCATGGCAACGACCAATTGCCGGCAAGCTGAAGGAGAATGCCTGAAGGATAAGTCACTGAAGTCGGATGTCTCGCGAAAGTCAACAACGTTCTTCGAATGCCCTTCGGAGGGAGTTTTGGCAGAGTAGAATATTTTATCTCCTAACGTAAATTTTGTTTTTTCATATGGCGTGCTTTCGAGAACTTCAGAACGCCCATAAAGCGCAACCACCGCAAGATTGCAGCGGCGCACAGCAAAAAGTCGCTGAATAATTTGGGAAAGCTTACGCGACAATATTGTCGCAGGCGTAGCATGAATTCCTTTACAGTCACTGCCACAGAGATTACCATCATTTCTCTTTGTCCTGTAAACTTTATGCTCCTCTAGGTTATGCATATACAATCATGCGGAACAAAGTTCAGCTATCTTGCATTTTTTTTCTCGCCTCTGTAAGTCGCGCCCGCCATCCGGAATCGAAGCGGTGAGCTCAACAAAATGCCACACCTGAACCACCTCGGCACTTGTGTTGGCATAATTCGAGCCGCGGATGAAGTATTCTTTCGTCCTTACCGTAACCTTACCCGCCCTCTCCGGTGCTGACGTCAGAACATGTAACGAGCGTGCCAGGAGAGGAGAAGCGAGAGAGGAGGGAATGACATCACATCAGCTCTGCTAGACAGATGTGCAGTCTATGCCAGGCAACTGTTTTTCAATAATTAGCCGCTTAAATATAATGCCTTCTTCTTGTGTGTGACGTCATTAGCGATGTCATTACTTACGCTTTTTTGTTTCCAGGTTTCCGTGAATTTCGTCAAAGTCGTGCTTACATGCCGGGTTTATAAAGTCTACGATTCTGTGCTTTGGTGGGCGCTAATCAGTGATTTCCAATTAATTATGATTATTCCGGTGACTCAACTTGTAACTACCCTTATGCTCGGATGCCATTTCTATAACAAAACCCGTAAATATTGTACTGTACTATATTTTCTATTTTTTTACGATTTATTTTGAATTTTGTCGCCCCTCATTTCAGAGGTGAACTGAAAGTGTCACCCGGTGCTCGTGCCATTAAAGGTTATCATGTCTGCTCGATCATGAGAATGAAAACATAAAAACAGAGCAACAGCGTGACACTAGATGTTGAAGTAGAAAAGTGTGATCGACATAGCACCGCAAGTCATCTTAAAGAAATGCAGACATGATGTGATTGTCCAAGTAATAAATTGTTTTGTCTGAATTTAGATCATAAGTTCTTCGGCTGCCCAAAGACGAAACAACCTTGTTCAAGGACTTCAAATTATTGAGCAGCAATTAGCTGTATTCAATGCGTTCGCCTGACAGCTGCTTTGCTGCCAACCACGGCTTCCTGTGGCAGAAGCATTCGGAAACATATCCGATTGCATTTGGATTTCTCCCTATAAACTGCAATAAGCGTTGTTATTAATTATCTTCGAAAAAGAAAATCTAATGTTCGACAACTTCGACTATCCTCGAATCGAATACGAATGCAATCTCAAAGAGAGTTGGATTTGTATTCGAAGTTTCACATTTTCGCACAAACATAATGACAAAGCAATTAATTAAATGAGACTAGACTTCCCTAGAATTGGGTTATCTGTTTCTTTCACGCAACTGGTTGGAAATCCTGTTTTTTTACTGGCTTAAGGTGCTATGCCAGCATGCCGTATCAGTAGAGAAGTACAGTGTGTCCAAAATTAAGCTTTCTGGTTTTCTTAAAATTAGGCACTGGGAGGCACGCGAGGACGACTTGTGCAGAAAAGTTATGTGGTCAAGGGGACACAAAGTGAGATGATAAGGATCTCTGTCAGCAGCCCAGTTAAATCAAATTGATTAAATAACTTCTTAACTGCAGTGTGTGGGTATGTTTCTATTGAAAATTTAGAGGCAGTCATGTTCCTACACAATATCAGTTGGAAGAATTCTTCTTCCAACTGATATTCCAACTGAGTTGCGAGATATGTCTGTGCTCCGACATATCCGACTCCAAATTTTAATTGTCGTTGGCATGATCAGGCATGCAAAAGAGTTAGGGTAGGTGCAAAGCTCCTCCCTGATGTGACGCGGCTGTTGCGTGCGGCATTTAGACTGACAACAGGGCGGAGGCGGAGGCAAGGATGATAACTGTCCCCCTTTCCCTCTCTTGGCCGGCGAAAGAACCCGGAACCGTCAGCCTTTAACGATGGCGGCAGCTGCCATGCCGAGATAGGTGCGAGCTGAGAAGCCGGAGGGCAGTGCGCGTGCGCAATGGTGACTAAACGAGTACGCAAATGATGTGGCTGCAGATTTCCAAGTACTGTAAGTTTTATTGAAATGAAGAGAAATAACTGCACAGCACACCGCGCTGTCGTATCTTGGGGCACTATAACGTAAAACTATTCCAAACTTTTCTATTCCAATTCAGCAATCAGTCCTCTGCGATAGGCCTGCCGTGTTCCGAAAGGAATAAAAGATGGCTGCCGCCAATCGCTCAGGCACTGGCTACTTGAACCTATAGGAGAACATTGGTTTATTTGCGTAAAATAAAACTTTTTACGTGGCCATGCAATGATTTCGAGCACTTTCGGCACGTTTACGACCTCTCTCTGCCAACTCTTCCTTGCTGAGGATCCGTTTTAGCGTCATTCTTAAGTTTCCGTTGCATGCCGCCGTGATTTTCGACCATCCACTGCAAGCTAAGTAAGCGAAAGCGGACCAAGTGCAGACGCCGGAACCACCCTCTTCATCCGGTTATTGGTTTTCGGTGCAGTGGCTCTGCCCCATCGAATCCTATTCCACTTGAGCGTGCTCCTCGCCTCTTGTCAGCCAATTAGATAAGACAAGCAGCTCAGTGTAGGCAATGTTGTTCGTTTTTCAAGCAAACGAAAGTGACCTCCTATGAACGAGGAGAGTGTTTGATTGGTCTGTTCAGGCAACCCTGAGGGTGACCACCCAATGTTTGCGTCGGCGGTTACGCAAATATGACATCAGGAGATTGGAATAAAAACTTATTGGAATAGTTTAACGTTATAGGGCCCTAGATTTCGCTAGCCGAGAGGGGAAGGGGAACAGTTATCATCATTGCCTGTCCCTCCGCCCTGTTGTCAGACTAAACGCCGGGCGCAACAGCCGCGTCACATCAAGGAGGAGCTTTGCGCCGATCCCCACTCTCTTGCATGCGTAATCATGCGAACGACAATTAAACTTTGGAGTTGGATATCTCCGGGCGCAGACACGCGAGAATTATTCCAACTGATACTGTGTAGGAACACGACTGCCTCTTACTTTTCACGACAGACATACCCAGGTACTGCAGTCAACAATAAGTTAAATATTCAGTTTAGTTAAGTAGGCTGCTGACAGCGATAATTATAATCTCATTTTTGTTCCCCGCCTACATAACTTATTTGCACAGGTGGTCTTCGCGTGCCTCACAGTGCCTAATTTTAAGAAAACCATAAAGCTTAATTTTGAACACCCGGTGTAATGTTGTTAATGCAATGCGGCATCAAATAAGTCACTTTGTTTTACAGTTTCTACTTTCCCTATGAATACTTCTATTCATGATGATCATTGCACGCATAACCGACACCGGCGTGATGGGAATAATTCTTTGATTCGATTTCCTTCGGCTTTTGCCATCCACTGCGCGAGCTTCTCAATCCTGCTGAAAACACCACTGCTTCAGAGGTAAAGGAAGTTCTGCTTTAAGGTATTTCCACTATTCTTTATTCAATATACGGCTAAGGGGTTCACGAAAGTAGTTCATCTTACTTTGTCTTGTTCAGCTTCGCGCGATAGATTTATTTGCATGTCAGTCAAGGTCTACTTCCGTATGCATTTTTTCAACTTCCGTGCGCAGGGGTGGTTCTATCGAAGTGAAGAATGTTTGCGTGGGCTTTCTGAAAGCATTGTTCTGTTGCCCTTTCTTTCCTGCGTATCTGACACCTAACTTCTTTACGGACGAGTGAAGAGCAAGAAAAACAATTTTTTTTTCTTGCTGAGTTTCGTATTTGAGAAAGACGTTTCTGGTTAAACGACTTTGGTCAACACCGATGTTTCCGGAATTATACCCTTATACCAAATGTAAATATTGTGATGATAGAGCAGCCACCCTAGAGCATGTACTCTGGGATTGTGCAATAGTTCAGAGGAGAATCGCAGTCCCGCCCGGAGGAACTGGAGGCGCGGTGGAGAGCCGCACTGACTAGCTCAGATCATCAGGACCAACATTGGGTCATCCAGCAAGCCCGGGAGGCTACCGAGAGAATCTCTGCTACCTCCCGGCGTGGCCTAGACCCAGACCATCAATTGCAGGACAATTAATAAAGTTGTCACAAGCACACGCACGCACGCACGCACGCACGCACGCACGCACACACACACACACACACACACACACACACACACACACACACACACACACACACACACACACACACACACACACACACACACACACACACACACACACACGCTGAGTGAAAACCAGCAAGCGTAATTTGTCGAATTAGTGCAGGAACAGAGGACGACGAAGAAGTATGGCGCGTCACTCCCTTTATTTTGAAAGCATGGTCACGACTCTTGTCCCAGACAATTTGTCTGAAGACTGTTTTGTGTGGGTCCCCGGACGCGTATAGGGAACACATATCCCCTGGGCACCGGGGGGTCAGAGCTGCGCGGCTATTTGCTCTCGCCACAGGCGACTTCCGCTATCATGGCGGCATCCAGGGCCCTGGCCTTCAACGTCGCCTCCGAGATTTCAGTTCTCTTACGCTCCGACGCTGGGCTGCCGCCGCAGTGAACGTGATGCAGCAGTGGGCACACGCCCATTTGGTGATAGGAACACCCATCACTAGCATTGTGGTGTATCGGAGGCACATGAAGCAATTTGAAATGCTTCAAGATACGCCTGTGCAACGTTGCGCAATGGTTGTGTGCAGGCCTTTGACAAAGCCACGCCTCGCTGCCGAAAGCCGCGTCGCTCCGTTTTGAACGACGCTGAAAAAGCATTCATGCGGAACGTGGACGCGCTTCACATCGAAAAGGAAGACGGCGGCATGATCTTGGAGCCATATGTAGAGGCCACAGCAGTAACGACGACACGGTTTTTCTTGCAGTTCAAAGCGTGTATTTCCGAAAACGCTACTAGTACGATCAGGTGATACTTAACGCCACACACGTTACGCGGAACACGCACTTGTCCAAAATATTTCGACACCACACAGAGCAACTGAGTACATGCCACGCGGAATGAGAAGCGCGCATATATTTGCAGATGTTCGTCCACAAGCCTTCAAAGCGTGCTTCAAACCATACGCACTTTTCTGCTGCCGCCGCGTGCGGCTTAACGCTAGCCCCCCATATTCCGTGGGATACGATTTTCTTATACCCGCTGTGCATCAAGGAAAAGCGCCTGGCCAACGCGTAATTGTCTCGTTTCTCATTGGAATAAAGCATAGATCAAGGGAGAAACTCTACTAAAACACTGAGCTTGTACGATTCTTCAGTTATAAAGAAAGAAAATAGTAATTTCTTGGGCCTCCATTGCACGGCATTTGTGTTATGCGGCGAAGCTCACAATGTATTGCAGTGAAGCGAGTGAGATTTTGCGTGCATACGCAGTTTAAGTAACGCGTTATTATAAAAACTGTAAGCCTGACTTGCTTCTGGCCTTTATTATCTCAGGTGCTCACCTAAGACCTCCACGCTGAAGCATACAGTGTGTTGCAGTGAAGCGAAGAGATAATTTTTTATAAAAACTGGTTACCCCACTGGGCCACGGTTGTAGTCTTTATTATTATTCAGATGCGTACCTAAGGCCTTCGGCTGCCGGTATTATTTTTCTTTTCGCTTGCTATGCAGTTTTACCACATTACACTTAAGTATTGTGGAGAGGCTTTTTAAAGCACATTTCCTATTATGAAATGATTTATTTTAGTACGTCTTCTTATACGTCTTTTTATACTCTAAATCGTGAAGTAGGCCTGATGACACAATAACAACATGCAAGTCTACTGTTGATCATGAGGAGAACGCTCTGCAGCGTTATACGTTTGAATGAAAGCATTTTCATTTACCTCACTTCTGCACGCACATATAATGAACTCAAGCTTGCTTCAGCATCTCTTGAGAAATAAGAGCACATTAAGAAGTGCTTCCCTCTCAGTACAATGTTTAATTTAGGCTGGTTGAGTGATCTCCGCGCTATAAGGCCAAGTCTAGAAACAATATGCTACCACCAAGTGGGCAACCTCTCCACTTTCTTTGTTTTGTCAGGTGGTTTCTCTGAGGTCTCTCGTTAGCGTGCAGTATGTGGGTCCAGTATTTTCGCTTGCACTCCTAACAGCAAGGCTTTATAGAATCCTCTACACTTTTTTCCTATTATATGCCGCGTTTGAATAAGCATTGGTTTCAAAAAATTGTGTCTTAACAATGTCAATAAAACCAAAACATGTTCGTATATATAGAAGATGAGGGATAATTTCTGAGGACTACGCTACTGTTTCTGCTTCCATTTCATGGATGTTTTTATTTTGCGTCATTCGTGATCAGGTCGGTATTGTTCTATTTCTTTACGGTGAAGGGAGGGTGGGTTATACGCATATTGTGATGGTGAATGTGCTTTAAGAAGCTTCTGCACAATACTTGTATATGCTGCGGTGAAATTGTATAGCAAGCGAAAGAAAAATCATACCGGCAGCCGAAGGCCTCAGGTGCTCTCTGAATAATAAATACTACAACCTTGGCCCAGTGGGGTTTCCAGTTTTAATAATATGTTGCTTACGATTGGTACGCGCGCATATTCTCTCGTCTCTTCGCTGCAACACACTGTCTGCTTCAGCGTGAAGGGCTCAGGTGCGCACCTGAGATAATAAAGGCTAGCATCGTGGCTAAGTGAGGTGTACAGGTTTTATAATAACGTGTTGCTTACACTGCGTATGCGTGAAAATTCTCACTCGCTTCACTGCCATACATTGAGTGCTTCACCACATTACAGAAATGCCATGCATTGAAGCCAACAAAAATTGCCGTTTCTTTTTGTAATTAAAGAATGGTAGAAAGCTCGGATATTTAGTAGAGTTTCCCCCTTGATCTATGCTTTAATACAATGAGGAACGAGACAATTATGGGTTGGCCATGCGCTTTTCCTTCACGCATAGCGGGTATAAGAAAATCATGTCCCACGGACTAAGCCACACGCGTAGCTGCAGGAAAGTGCTTATGGTTTGACGCATGCTTTGAAGATTTATGGACGTACATCTGTAAATATATGCGCGCTTCTCAAACAGATCAAGCAACGAGACATTAGAGAAAGCTTCGTCGACGCCGCGGAGTACAGTGATGGGAAGACCTTTGCTATCCTTGTGGTCGACTCCAGCGGCAAGATTTCCAATAGCGCCTCCATTCGCACTTCTGACTCCGGAGTCGCCGAGCAAGCGGCCATCGCCCTCACCCCTGCTAGACGGTCGTGGGCGGGGATATATTGTGATTTCAAAACGGCAGTTAGGGCTTTTCAGATGGGTTGCATCGCCAAGCAAGCTGCTCGTCTTCTTAGCAGCCCAAATCGATGTGCTCTCACGCATCATTCAATCCACTGGTTTCCCGCTCACGCAGGGTCGGTCGAGGTTGCATCACCGAACCTCAATGAGTCTGCTCACGAAGCTGCGTGTGACCTCACTGACCGCGCTTCCTCTGCAAGAAGCACCGACGTCCCTGCTCCCTACGGCCACAGGGACGCTCCCGCTACTCACAACGAGATTGTTAAATTCTTCTGCATGTCTAGAAGGGTTTTTCCACCCCCTCACCCCAAGTTGAATAGGGCGCTAGCCGTTTCGGTTAGACTTCTGCAGACCAGCACGTATCCGTGTCTGTACGTTCTCCACGAGGCTTACCCGGACGTGTATCGCGACGACGCCTGCCCCTCCTGCAGGCAGAACTCCACTCTAGCGCAAATGCTCTGGGAGTGCGGGCCTTTTTTGCCTTTTTTGTATTCGGTCAAAGAAAACTGCCTACATCTGGCTGCAGTGATGTGCGCATTTGCCGGCAGCACAGATATCACCGGACCTGTTAAAGAAGTTGGTGCTTACGAATAGGCTATTTCATGGCTCCATGATCATGCCGCGGCCGTCTTTCTTTTCGATGTGGCGCGTGTCCACGATGTGCATGAATGCTTTTTAGCGTCGTTCAAAACGGAGCGACGCGGCTTTCGGCAGCGAGGCGTGGCGTTGTCCAAGGCATTCACACAACAACTTCGCAGCGTTGCACAGGCGTTTCTTGAAGTATTTCAAATTGCTTCACGTGCCTCGGTTACAACACAATGCAGGTGATGGGTGCTCCTATCACCAAATGGGTTTCAGTGCCCACTGTTGCATCTCGTTCAGCGTGGCGGCAGCCCAGCGTCGGAGCGTAAACAACTTAAATCTCGGAGGCGACGTTGGAGGCCGCAGCCCTGCGTGCCGCCATGCTAGCGAAAGTGGCCTGTGGCGAGAGCCAATAGGCGCGCAGCTCTGACTCCCCAGTACCCAGGGGATATGTTTTCCCTATACGCTCCTCGGACATAGTGCAATCTTTTTAAATGAGTCAGCTGACTCGCTCGCATCGTCATCGCTAAATGGTCCGGTCTTAATTGTTCTTCCTGATTTCTCTTTCGAACAGGAGCTCGATTCAAACGCCTTTTATTGTATGGTTGTAGTGAATCATCCATACTTTCCGCAGATGATTTTCAACCTCTAAAATTTCAGTGGAACACGAGCAAATGCCTTTCACGCCAATGCGAGGTGACGTTAGCCAGTTTCCGCTGTCGAGTTCCCCACCTAAATGTTTACCTTCATAGATCTGGTTTATCCATAATTAACCTCGGCGCTTTATGTAATCAACCAGAAACTATTGGCCATTTCTGTCTTTCTTGCCGCGGCTTCTCCTCCTTTCGCAATATGTTCCTCATATTTCAAACTAGTAAACTAGGTTTAGCAAACTAGGTCAAACTAGTAAACTCGGCGCTTTATGTAATCAACCAGAAACTATTGGCCATTTCTGTCTTTCTTGCCGCGGCTTCTCCTCCTTTCGCAATATGTTCCTCATATTTCAAACTAATAAACTAGGTTTAGCACTTACGACACTAAACATTTTGTCTTTTGGTGTCTCTCAATCAGGCACAAGCCATGGCTCGATGATTAGTGCTCTACACAAGTTCATTGAAGCATCCGGAAGGTGACGCTGCTAATCTATAGACCGTGGGACATTTTTTTTCATTGTTATTGCCTTTATTGAGATTTTCAGTTTAATGTTATCTTTATTTATGTAGTGGATGTATAGGTACTATAGAAATCGGTGTTACCAGTGAATTGCCAAGCGATGCGTTCTAAATGTTCGCCTTTAACCCTTTTGGTATGCTGTTGGGTGTTCTTTTCAATGTATGCAGTGTGGCCAATCCCCCTCTTGGGTACGAGCCATCTTTTGAGGCAACAACAACAAAACAAGGGGGTGCAAGATCCCCGGCTGCAGCGATATGACTTAGCTAATGTAAAGAAAAGTCAATGTACACGTTTGCTTCACATCCGACGGGAATTGTCTGTACATGTTCCGCATATACAGACAATTGCCGCGTTAACATGTTGGCTCGCGTAAAGCTGGCTTCCGGTGTTGTGTCTGTTGCCCACATATTGTTGAGGTGATAATGCTTCCGCAAGATATATATATATATATATATATATATATATATATATATATATATATATATATATATATATATATATATATATATACCCCACCTGTTTCGCAAATTTCACTACAGAGATCAAACATTTCCTTCAGCGGTATTAGTTATCTCTCGTCTTTAAATGGTTAAAAATGCCTCGCATTCTGCCCTGTGGGTAAACGCGCGCTGTTCTGCGTCATCTCCTGTCCCATTTTACGCGAAGATCCGGAACAACACTTCCGCGTTAGCTTGCTAGCTATTTCACACCTAGCGCTCAGCAGCCGCGTACCGTCTGTTTCGCAATTTTTTCACCACTCTTTGCTTGCCTGTCTCGTTCTTTCCTTTGTCCTTTCACGGCTTCAGACCGGCGCGTCGACTTGAGCTGTTATTGATCACGGAGTTCGCTCCAGCCCCGATCGCATCCTTTATCGTGGTGTTCGCCCTGTCACTTTGTCCACTGTACCATCTTGTCTTCCGCTGCGTCGTCTGGTTTGCAGGGTTTGAGCTGTTATTGAACACGTAGTTCCGCTCCAACCCCGACCGCATCCTTTATCGTGGTGTTCGCCCTGTCACTTTGTCCCCTGTACCATCTTGTCTTCCTCTGCGTCGTCTGGTTTCCATGGTTTGAGCTGTTATTGAACACGTAGTTCCGCTCCAACCCCAACCGCATCCTTTATCGTGGTGTTCGCCCTGTCACTTTGTCCAGTACAATCTTGTCTTCCGCTGCGTCGACTGTTTTGCATGGTTTCACTTTGTTGGCACGCGTGTTAGCGCATCCGCTCTGATTGAATATTTGCTGTTGCCCTTCCTGCTGTCGTCAGGCGCGCCTTTGTTTTTCTGCTATACCGCGGCATGGTTGTCAGCTGCGTTTTTGTAACGTGCCAGTTTCTCCACGTTGTATACCCGCTTTGTTTGAGTGTGTGTCTGCGTGCTTTGTTTTTTTTTTAACGCAAGCTGCTCTGCAAAATCATATATCATATTTAGGGAATGTCCTCGACAGCCCACGTGCATTATTTTACGGTAAAGAGATTGAGAGCAGTGGGAGCGCTGACAGCAGTTGCTCATGGTGTAGTATCAGTGCTCCTTTGTCTGGGTCGTATTTATTTATGTTGCAATATTTTTGCAGTGAGACTGTATACAGCTGCCCTCCGGCAGCGGTCGATGTTCACCCGTCTACGCGTCGCATCGACACGAAAAAAAAATTTTGTCCCCAGTTTCTCGCGAATGCTCTGTAGCTCTCAATCTAATGTAGGTACCTCGGAATAAATCATACTGAAATTGGCCGCTAAGACGACTCTATCATTACGTCCAGTTTCATTTACTTGTCATAAACAGTTAATTCGCAGTCAAGTTGTAAGCGTTTGAGATTCCCGTCTGCTGTGAATACATGGACGTCTACCGAGGGAGTATGGTTACAGAAAACTGCTGCAACTCTTATTTTATCGAAACTATACCGCAACAAATTAAATGACAGTTAGCCGCTAAGACGACTCTAACATTACGCTGAGTATCATTTACTTTTCTCAATTACGTAGTTCACAGTGAACTTGAAAATATTGTGGAATTCCCGTCCGCTGTCAATACATGGGCTTCTACGGGAGGGAAACGAACAGCTAGCCCCTTGTGTGCTCGCTAGAGTAAAACTCTAGTCCTTCCAAGTTTCATGCAGCTATTTAACTAGGGAGTATACTATGCCCTCTTCTCTACATAGAAAGAAGTACCTGTGCATTTCTGTCTGTTGAAGATACCATTGTCCGCATGTGCATATGTATACGGGAGGATAATTTTTAAGTTTTGCAGAAGTTTTTAAAATTAACCTGTTGCGGATAACATAATTCTAGTCTCTCGGCAGTATTACCGATAGAGGCGGACATTACATTCACGAGAAATCAAAACATATTCAACTAATTTAAAGTTAATCACTGATGAACTTCTACATTAATTACCTTAAGGCATATTTTGCAATTTATGGATTGTAGTCGGTGAGTTTGCAAGGCGTATCCGGTTGGAATTAATTTAAAGAATGAGACCAGTTCGGAGGTACGCACCATCGAACTCGCCCTAATGATGCACTGCTGTTTTCCTTACTTTCTTCAATAAAACGCTCTTTTATGCACTGAAAAGCAAAGGTAACGTCAACGCCTATGTATTTCGTCACGCACTTTGGGAATGAATATCTCAAAACTGATATATCCTGCAAATTAATTTCAAGGGTATGCGTTTTCCAAGCTCGTCAATTAGATACAACTCGTAAATGGTAATATGTGCCGTAATGTGACTTATTAGGAAGCTAATTAGTAATTTCTTGTTATTTGCTTGAACATGCGTTTTGATTTCTCGTGCTAAAAATGTCCGCCCCTTCGAATAACCCAGCTCAGGGACAAGAATTATGCTATCTGCCAGAGGCAATATTTAGAAATCCGAACAACATAATTATGATGAACCCGTATATGTACAGAGTGCATTTACTTTTGTCTCCCATTACGTTTTGTATATCTGTATCTTACCTATACTGGCTGCGCTATTTTTAATGACTAATCTTTTCATGAACTTTTCACTCCTGTGGCGTCCTCTATATCTGTGCTGTAGCTGTAGTGTTCGTGACAAATATATCGTGTTATTTTATAAGGCATCTTTTTTAACTGGCTGATGTGTTGCGATACCTTTCACGTTACGCATTTGAAATGCAGTTGCCAACGCCATCTGTTGGTACCATCATCTCCTTATGTTATTCATATTGCTACATGCATATTGGGCGTTTCCTTTGGACGAGGCGTGCGGATCGACGTCCTGACAAAGAGCACAAACTTCTCGATCCTTGGGCTCGAGCTGTTGACTGAACAGATCAGCGCTGCCGTTGTTTTACAAATATATCTTGTAAATAGTATTCAGTCTAATTAATTCCTTTCTTGCGTAACAATAAACATTGTTTATAGAAAAGGAGGGTGAGGATGGGGGGCGCTGGAGGTGGTAGGAATGAACTCAGTGAAAAGCTGTATTTCGTAGTTTCGTAAGGTCGCAACAGGAAAACAGTGCAACTTCACCTGTTGTTTGAAATAGGAAACGCAGCACGTAACGCTTCCCGAGCGGCAACGAATCACGTGCAAGAAGCGAAGTGTTCACCTTTGTATAAATACCAAATGTCATACAAAACTTAGCCAGGTTGTGAGACGTGTAAAATCTCGTAATTTCTAAGAATGAAGCGAGGGGAACTAAAATGACACAAGACTGTTTTAATCTGCTCTCCGCACCTTGTCAGTTATTCGGCCGGAAGCCCAGCAATTTTAGTTTGGCGAAAAGAATCGTTGAAAAGCACACTTAGAGATTAAAGCCTCCTAAGTATTCTTGTACAATATATTACAAACTGCCTTCGATTTCATTTTTTTTTCATTCCCCGTGAGCAATTACTCAATATATTTATTTTGGAAATGAATTCCGTCGCAGGTGGAAGTGTGCAGAGGCGGTTTACGTATGTTCTTGCCATCCGCTTTCGAGAAATTTGACACTAAATTTATCAGGACATCTTTGTTGTCACAGACGGAGGAAAGCAACCTTGAAGCGCTTTCTCGAGTTCTTTGAGATTGCGCGAAAATTCAGGATACAGTAGCAACGTGGAAATGCACTAAATGTAGTTGCATCTTATCTCTGAGATTCGGCAACGAAATACAGTTTTACCGTACCAAACATGAGGAGATGCTACTTCTACGAACAGAGAGGCAGCGTTTGACATGTAACTGTGGTATTAATTATTAAAAAAGTTTTCTTTCTCATCTTTAACATAGCATGATACAATAAAAAAAACATCATGAGGAGCGATTATGTCCCATATCTGTATTCTTGCCTCAGTAGCCCCTTCACCAAAATACACCTTTAAGCTGCAATTCACTTATCCTGAATCATTCAGAGGCTACGAATGTTTCGGTAAGAAAACCAAAGAGACAAGAACTCTTACTTAGAAATATGTGCATTCGGTTGGTACACAATACTTGTCTGTCTGGAGATGGAAATAGTATGAAATAGCATCAATAAGTCTGCCTCCTACATACACATATATATTCCTGCGAAGAATCCTGGCCCAATGAATGTAACGCCACTTTAGTAGCGTTAAAGTGTGGAACGAAATTATTTTTTAAGTTAGCCGTAGACAAAGAAGGCACCGCTCGAGGCAAGCTATACCTTATAAGCTGAGTCACCGGGACACCCGTTTCCCCACTTTTATTTTGCACCACTCATGTACGTGTTTATGCAACCTGAACATTGTTCTCTATCCGGCGGTACGATGAACAGCGACGAGTTTGATACCGCGTGAGCGCAACCTTCACTTGCACTCGGTGTTTGAAATAGCCCGAAAAAATTGATCGATCGCGACCCATGCTGTACTGTGCTAATACACAGTGTTCACGCAATCCAGTAGTTATTCTCTGCGTAAGGTGTATAACGAACTTGCGTGGATGAACCGGTGATCAGCTTAGAGATGCGACGAAAAAAATGTTACAGAAATTCCGCGAATTGTCTACTAATGCGTAAGCATTCTTTGGTTCGACTGCTACTTCGCTTTTGGTTACTTATTTAGGAAGCACTCGCATGTCTACCCATCTCGATCTCCATGCCTTTCCTCTCCTTGCATTCTATCTCGCTACCATCCATTTACTGTCGCACCATTATAAGGATAACGTGTGTTAACTTGACCAATTATGCAGTTATTTTGCAGATATATCGTACGAATTGAGCCGAAACGCCCTCACGACCCTCCATATTTTTTTTCCACATCACATTTTTTTCTCTTTTATTTTGTTCTGACATTGACGCGGTGAGGCGATGTCACCAATTTTTTCCTTCTTAACTTTTTAAGGCTACCAATCATCTACTTGTACACTATTCTTACATCTACCGATCTGCTAGTCAATCATTTTTTATACTGCGCAATACCAAAGCAAGCTTCTTTGCACGCATACCAAAAATCCGAAAAACTATGTTTTCAAGGGGCATGACGAGAACGGCACCCTCTTTTATATACATTTTTTTTTCATTTTGCGTTTCTTTCTTACCAATTTTATAGCAACCAATCATCTAAATTTACACTGTATAATGATTAAATGCCTCAACTTTGTCACTTATGCATTTATTTTGCCATTAAAGCGCGCAGCATTTTTTCGCATTACATTGAGATTTGTTGGCGTGCTTACGCATTAATATGCTAACGTAGTATCTTCATTTATTTGCTGCTATATGTTACCAGTCGGCCAGGAAATGTATAAATAGAACCAATGCAGAAATAGTTGAGATTGAGGTTGAATTTAGTTCATGAACATCATTTACATTGATTAGATGCACTCACAGAAAAAGAAACAACTGTGAGGTGGAAGGCTGGGAAAAAAGCTGCGATTTAAACACAGCTTGAATGGCCCCGCCTACCAGGAAGACAAGGCCGCAAAATTTAATCATTCAAAGACATGCACGTTACAGCTTACTTATGAATTACCACATTACAGAATACACCAGGAAGCAAAACAACCATGGTAATTCAACGGAGGATAAAAATAAAAAATGAACCCATGACATCATGAAGCTGTTTCAATTTGAGTTAATGATGTTCAATCAGTGATTCACCACTGCACCACATTTCAACATCAACGACTATAACTTAAGTATTACGCACATTATTGCCCACTTTCTAGGCCGTAAAGCCTCTGTCAAAGCACAGGGACTATACATGTCTGGACCAGACAGACGCTTTAAATTTAACCTGTGATGTTCTTTCAACCTAGACATTGCGTCCCCTTTTTCGTTGCATATGAATTCATGAAGATGTCCCAATTTTCATAACAATATTAAAGCATCTCAGGAAGAAGTATATATCCGACGAAGATGTGACGTGAAATCTTCGATAACAGCATCAATAAGGGAACCACGATGGCAACTTTAGCTTCTTGTAATTTAGCATTAGGGTATTGCAGGAGTACAGCTAGCGGATATTCTACCAAACTGTTCACTTCATTTAGTACGCCACTTTCTGTGCTAGCAAGACATGGTAATGTAGTCTGTTTACCGCTAAGGTGCAGCCTCAAATAATGAGTGATCCGATTTCATAGTAAGAAGAATTCCGCGAACGCTTTCTTCCCCTCAATCCTTACAGCGTACGCGTAAAATCCAATAGACCACGCTGTAAACAAAGGAGAGTGTCTCGCGCAAAACTTCACCAACTCACAGCTACTCACAGGTTGCCTTATTCGAGTTGTAAGTAATCAAACTCACGCGCGTACTAAGTATAAAAGGGAACGCCGTAGGGAGACCTCCAACTCTTACAACTTCGGCTCACCTAGACCAGTCCTAGTTGAGCCACACACTAGCCAGCCATTTAGGAAGCGGCGCGACGCCTGGCGACTTGAACAACTTTTCTTGGCTTTTCGTGGGACGCATTTCTTGAAGATAACTCATTCGCCCCCTCACTTGTGGGAATCGTCTGCTTCACTTCGAGCGTACGTCAGTCGGAAGCCCGGTTATGCACTACCCGACGGAGCTCTGTTGTCGAGCTGCTCAGCGCCAAGTGAAACAAGCGTCGTGGACTGTGAGCTAATTAAGTTGACTACACTCCGCCCCGCGCGCAGTCCAGCCAAGACGAACGGGCCACATTTCTATGGCGTCCGGAAGAATAATGGGGACAGCAGGAGAGACGTCGCATTTCGAAATACCGGCGGCCAGACGGCCGCGTCGTTCGTTCAAATGAATTTGCCTCGGCAAACACGCCCCGCAGGAACTCTCCAGACGGAACAATGAGCTAGCCCTCGTTCGCCCACGCAATCATGGATCCAGACGCTTGTGCTGAAGACTGAAGGGAGCGATAAATCCCGTGCCAGCGCATAACGTATGGCGAACTCGAAAGTGGGCGAGAACTTGTCGACGTTTGTGAAGCTTAGACGCGAAGTACCGCTCTCGAACAGTGCTCTCTATGGCCGACGTCTCTGATGACAGGTGTTTTCACCGAAACGCGCGCTCTCAAAAGCACTCCTAGCACGTGCACGCAGGCGTAATGGCTCCGATTTCGTTTTGTGTCGCAATTGTAGTATACGAAAAAAAAAGCGCTATTGTCCCGAACTGGCATTAACATGAACCTTTACGCGTTGTACGTAAACGTGAACTTGAAGGGAATGGGACCACGTGAAACCTAAGTCACTGTCGGACACGTTTCCTCGAGCTTGCGAGCAGAACTTCGCATAGAAATGAAAGTATACATACCGCTGCTGACATACCCCTGCTTCACCATCACTGACGGTCCCTCGCGGGTATCATGCATGACATTGCTAATGGCCTGTCATAACATAGCCCAATGGACCTGCGCTTGCAGGCTAATTACTCCAGAAAGAACCGCCTCAATGTTCACACTGAACACCCATAAAATGCTGGTATCCTTGGAACTAAGATACGACCTTGGCCCATGGACCAACGCTGCCTGTGAATCTCGAGAATTCAGTAAAGTGCCCCCTTCTTTCTCTCTCGCGCGCGCTAATGACCTGTCAGGTTTGTAACAGGATTCGGGCTCCTTGCAAGAAGAAAAAGCTCCTGGTCATTTTTCTTGTCGCACTTGGCAATTTCATTATTACATTGTGCTGGCTGCTAATAAAACCAAGTCTGTTGCTATGGCGCAGTAGCGCTTTTATAAAGAAAAAATCGGTGCATCCCCCGCATCTATGGGCACGAGAGATAAGCGAAGATTTCTTTGACGTTTACGAAAACGTTAAAGCAAACGTTGTTCAAACGTTTAAGCGTGTATGTGATCGATGTGTATATCTTAATTGTCACCCAGCACCTCGAGTAGCTTGCCAGGTTATCAGCCTGGTTAATATCTCCAGCATATTATTAAAGCTTGCGTCTCTCTCACATCATAGCTGTCATGATGCAAACGTGAAGATGATGGCGCAAATGATTGCATAAAACGACACAAGTGTAACACAGTTTCACGCAAATGCAACGTTAGTGACGCACATTCAGCGCAATGTTTATGCAAATGTAATGGGATCGCAAATGGCGCAAATGTTTCGATGGTAGAGCGACCAAATTAACAGACTATTTTTTTCTGTTCAACATTCTAATGAAAAAAAAAACTGAAATCCCTAAATATATCAAGAGAGGATTAAAAAATAAATGCAAGCGTGAATGAATTCTCCGTACATAATAAAACACATCATAATAAAAAAATACCTAAATTGCAGCTAGCTCCAGATCAATATGCCAAAAAGCCGGAACTACAAATCTATAATATGCTCTAAATAGAAATCAAGACAAATTGCCATTGGAGTTTCAGGCTTCTCGACTTCATGCACGGAGACAGAAAAAAAAAACTGAGCGGAACGCCACTCAAATAGGTTGCATTCAAGTTCACTTGCCATCGTTCTTAACAAAAGGAAACTACCATTGCAAGGAAACTTGGAAAACGTCTACGGACGGCAGGTCGCACAGCACACAATTTGCTATGGACATGTTCCGACCCGTCCGCATTGCGAAAAATCTTCCTTGCTGTGATATAGCAGAGCTCAGTCGTTGCGTTGAAGTACTCGATCCTTCCAAAAGGGACCAGAAAAGCGTATACTACAGCTTGCTCCTATATCTGTTGCGAAGCAGAACACTCCACCTAACAAAGTCACTTCGCAGGGAGTACGAAAAGGGTTGCCTTTTATTGGGGATTCATTGCTAAACATTCTTTTTTCTCGGTCTCTTCACGGACTGCAGTTGATACTTCCCATCCCAACCGTCCTTGTAAGAAGCGGTCGGTGAGTTGTCGTTTTATGCTTCTCAAATAAACTCAGTTGGAACAACGATTGTGGGCGAACAATCTATTTTTGCCCTTACAAGTTCTGCGTGGAAGGAGCTCTTCCATGCGACGTCCGAGCAAATTACAGCCAGCCGTATTGCTTTTGCAGCTAGGGTGGTTTATAGTTAAGTTTTTCGCTGGCATTCAGTGCTTCGTGCTTCAGGGACCCTCTAAGAACTCCGAACGCAAAGCCACGACGACCAGTCCTTTATTACTTCGTTTGATGTTGACGCGCCCAGGACTCTGACAGTGTTGTAGCTTACCACGTTACGCCATTGTTTTGGCATTCTCGTTGAAATTCCACTTCACTCTAGCAAATTGGCAATGTCGTAGCTTTTCTGGGCGTTTCTTTCTGAACCATTTACGTATAAATTCCTACCGTGCCTAATGCAAAATACACCTTTAAAGATGGCACCCTACAATGAAAAGCGACAAGGCAGCCACGAGGCTTGCCGATAGTGACAAGGATGGGGCAACAGTCTTACGTCTACTCATTTATGTCCAAGTTTCGTGCTTCGCTTGAGCGTCCTATCACGTTCTCTCCTGTATTGCTTAGACGTGCTTATTCTTCTTTCTGACAGTAGCACTTACTTTCTTTTCGTGTCGTTACTGCCAGAAAGTATGCCGCGCAACGTCGCAGAGAGTTTTCGCTTGAGCAAAACATTTCACATTGTGGCCCACGCATTCTGGGTGCCACAAAGACACCATCCTCCGGGTGAGAAAACAAATTCCTCAGTAATGTGACATGTATGAAATAAAAAAGTGCGCGCACAGTTGCGAATAAAAAAAAAGCAGTTCCTGGCGACCATTGAGCTTTTAGCGTATTGCGCTCCCATCGCTTATTGTTCCCCCTTTGTGAAGCAATCAAAGCGACCTAGGGAAGGATTTGCGGAAAGGATGCATTTGTGATTTCTTCTTGTGAAGCGTTGCCCGAAACCTTGTCTATTTTCTTGAATATTGTCATTGAACAAGTGCACTTGTCCTGCTTTTCACGATTAGATTGGTATCTGTAAAGCTATTGGCTGTTCGCTTGTCTCACTGCTCGCTTGTCTCATTGCTCGCCGCGTGCTTACATCTGGTGTTTGTGTAACGCTCAAGCAAACGAGTTCATTGAATAACAGGTTAGCGACCTGCACTCTTTGAAATGGCATGTTGCGCGCACATTCTTCTATAGGCATGTTCTTTAGTCAAATTTCACGTTAGCTTGAGGACAAAATTCCACGTCAGGCAATCTAATCTTACTCCTAGCATTGGATGCTTCTTTTTCAGGTTTCTGCCGTCAAGAAAAAATAGTCGACGTTTCGCCCAAAAGGCGAAGCGTTGATTAGATAAAATTATTGGACACGAAGTAAGGTTCCTAGTATTATCGGTGATGTGAGTTGCAGCAAACATTCGCTTACTAATTAAATTGAGACGTATGGTGTTAACGCGATCAGGCAACCATGAACAGATATCGCAGAACACTCGCTGTTGAATTTCGCTGGTGTGATGAAGCGCGCTGCTCTCGGGGAGCGAACGCTTCGTTTCGATGTCCCTCCATAACATTAGATTACGCGACTTCTAACACTAAGTGAAGAAAGCACACATGAAGCGAGTGGACATCACGGCTCGCCGTAACTTTGCACCCTTTTGCAGATTACCTCCAAGATAGGGTGGAGAGCGCGGACAAGCCATGCGCAGCCACGACTCGCTAAAGGGGAACCTACCACTAATAACATGTGCTTCATCACGTGATCTGCAACATTTGGGCTTGCGGGAGGGCGCATAAAGCAATCATCCTTCTCGGCTCACCCTCACACACTTACACAACGTATGGCGTGCGCGGGGTACGGTGTTATCGCGCTTGGACTTGATGAGAAACCTAATGGCGATGATGACGATGGCGATGAAGGTGAAAGTTCGTTCTGAGGGTCCATATATTTACTATAGCTATAAAAATGTTAAGAAGGTATGATTAAGCATAGCCAGTGACCTTTATGACTTCTGTCTATAGATACAAGACAAACTTGCAGTGTTCGTGTGCACTTCCAGCGACCTAGAGTGAGTCCAGCCCCCTCCCCTCCCACACTCGCAAGTGACGGTTACCTTATTATAAAAACTTGGAGCGTTATAAACACACAGGACGTAGAAAAAAGAGTGGTTGTGGTGTGCGTGTTTGTAGCACTCTATGTTTTCATAATAATGCATTACCAACTAGGCCACCAATCCATTCCTTTGACAGTCGCTACCTACTTCAAGAAAGCTGTCTCTTATGCATAATCTGGTGACCTCAAAGCTTAGTATTTGAAATAAGCGGCGCTTTATTTGCCCACGCTCGTAGGTTTGTCATGGCTGCTGCTGCTCGGTTGGTCGGCACGTACTCTTTGTGTATTTCGTCCGAGCGCTGGTCTTCCAGAATTCGAACTATACTGCACCAACCAGCACAGGGCCCGTATTCACAAAAAAGCTATTGCGCAAAAACTTTTGATCAAAGCAGATGCTAGCAAATCCTGATGCTGGACATATCATTAGCTGTGGATATATTTAATTTTAAAGTCTTCAGTCTAGTCCGGTGCTCTTCAGGTAGTCCATAACAACTCTTGTATCTGTTGTCTGCTACTGTGTGGTCACATATTGCGGCCAAAAATGTACTCTCCGACAATGCTTGACATCCAGTACCAGCCAGCGTAGAAGAAAGCGTTTTCGGCTGTGATACGTATTGAAGGCACTCTCAAACAGGTATTTCAGAGTCTCAGATATTTGGCAGGGTTCTCATCTCGTGCTCTCGGCACGGCTGATAAGATGGGCGTAGCGTCGAGTGAAGACATCTTCCAGGCGAATGCTGTGTAGCCGACTTGCTTGACTGCAGTTGACTTTACCTAATAGAAGAACAGTCATGTTAGAGTATATTTTCCACAAGCACATGTCCCGATGGTCTGTTTGAGTCCAGCAAGCTACTGTACAACCTCGCTGAAGTGAAGTCAACAAAGAGTAATCGTGAGCACGGTATGTCTACGTCAATATCATTAGAAAAAGTGGTTCTCGCTTTCACGCATACCAGCTAATTCATTGCCGGCCAAGCCACAATGTTCAGATAGCCTTAAGAAGGTAATTGAGGGATGGTTCCTCTAGGCAAGATCGAATACCTGAACGACATCTAAGGCTAAGACGTAATACTGGCATCTTCTCAAGAAAGAATCAATAGCTTGCAGTGCTGATTCTGGGTAAGAAATTACGCAGTGTCAGGCAGGAGACAAAGCGTACAGCTTCCCGTGCTGCAACAAGTTCTGCAGTAGTTGAGGACAATTTGCTATCCAATTTGTACTGACGGCAGATGTGCATTTGAGGAATCATAAACGCCGCAGACGAGGCGCATGGAGCTACGGATCAGTTATAGGTTATGCGACGGTCATATGTGCGTCAAATGCAATCCCACAAGACCATCGGACAATGATTCTCGGTTATATGGGACCAATCATCGAGCACTATTGATGTACATCACCAAATCCGGCCTGCAGACAATGTTTATTAGTTTAAGCCATTGGGCAAACTTTCGAAATAAATAAAAAGGTACCAGTAAAGGACTTGTATAACTCCTGTATGCTGACCAACAAAGTAGTGCCAGTAAACGCCCACTCTGTTCTGCAGAACAAAAATAGGTTCCTGTATTAACCCTGAATATGTAGCCAAGCTTAGCAATGTATCTAAAGATCTAAAGCCCAACCGGTTCCAATATCCAAAGGATTCCTTGCTTCATTTCATTTCCTTTCATTCATTTCCTTTTATTCCTTTTATTCCAATATCCAAAGAATTCCTTGCTTTACTTCATTTCCTTTTATTCCTTTTATTCGCTTGCGCTTACCGACCCCCTCTGCGAGCTAGTTTTTAGCGACTCACAATCCACAGTTCGCAATTATGCGCGGGGGCGCATTTCCTCCGAAGCTCTCCAGATTCTAAGGAAAGCTAGTCGACAGCACTTCGATAACACCGCGATCAATGATTTCCAGCGCACGTCGCCACCCCCACCGATGAGGGCCTCATTAACTTGAACGAGGTAGCACACTGCTCTGCGCGAGAACTGACCCGCCGCGCAGAATCGGAGACCGCCTCTTCGAGTTCGGAACTCCTGGCTCGAAACACGCGAGAACGCCTGGTCAGGTACAATGACATCACCAAGCACTACCAGCTAGGCAGGCGGTTGCTGCCCCCACCTCACCCCATGCTGAAACGTCGCCAGGCAGTCATCTGGCGACAATTGCAAACACAAACATTCCCCAGTCCAGTGCGATTGCAGCATATTTTCCCCGCACAATACCCGACTGCTCTTTGCAAATTATGTCAGGAAACTAGAGCGACGCTGTCACACATGTTGTGGGAGTGTCAGGTTACATCAACTACAATGGCAGTAGCTCCGGGGGCTCTTGCGTCGAAGTGGGCCGCCGCTCTGCGCAGCTCCAACCTCAAGACACAAGAGTGGGCTGCCCAGCAAGCCCGAGAGGCGGCGACGAGGCAAGGCCTCGAAGTCCCCTCATGGGAGACCTGAGCCCGGGTCGTCAAATTTGCCGGATTCAAAATAAAGTTGTTTCCATCCATACGTGTGTGCCACTAGGCGCGCATTCTTAGCTAATACTCTAGGATGGGTATTTTCCACTGACCCAAGATGTACAGAATGCCTAGATAGTAGTCGCACTTGTCTGGGCTCAGACCAGTCATCGCCATTCTTCCTTGGAGAAACTCCATACATCGCGCCTTCATTCTCGAGACATTGCTGCGAAGACGTCTCACTCTGCACATCCACCCTATTTGATGCTTGAATTATGGCATGACTTGTGAACAGTCTAATAAGTAAACATAAAATTTGCGTAAGAGTAATGCGGTGACCCTTGTGGTGAATAAACACAAATATTCTACGAGATTTCATGTTTGATAGGATACGAGTAAACACAATTGTACGCATCGCTGTTAAACGTATAGCATTCAATTGACCTCTTCACCAAATCTTCAACTCACACGCCCCCCAACATTTTCATTGGATCTGCATTGGGGGGGGGGGGGGGGGGGGCACGTTCAATATCCACCACCGAACACGTATTTTAGTATAGTTGAGGCTGCTGCTGCCACCGCCACTACGCTAAACCCAGAAGGGCAGGAAAAAAAAATTAAGACCTTGCGAGTGTCTCGAGTAGCCATTCTTTTGGGAAACATTCCATGCACGCTGCATTAATCCTGCGAATATCATATCACTTCGTATGTCACTTGATAACAGTAGCAGTAGCTGTATTCCTTAATATCATTTGGCACCTATCGGTACCGCTCAGTTCTTGCCGTGTCGTGACAGCATGTGCCCGAAGCATGTTGTAGGCAAAGAAGAAGAAGAGATCGTTTGCACTCGGGCCTTCAACGGTGAATTTTCCCACCTGAGGACCTGCGTGTTGTGGACAGCAAAAAGGTGAGCAGCAGTATAGTACCCCGAAAGAACAAGTGGAACGTTACCAGCCATTCTTGGTAATGCTCTTATTCTCTGACCAATATTTTTTCACAGCCCCAGAGGTCGGAAGCGCACTTCACTGCCCCTGAACCACGCACTAGAATTTCTCCTGGAGGTAAGACTTCTGGCTTCTATCATCAGCAAAAATTTAACCATCAAATGAACGCTCAGTCCAATTAGGTTCAAGTAAATGGCATGCCTACCCAAAACGCAGCCACAATCAAATAAGATGGCGATCATTCAATTTAATATTATCAATCACTTGAAAGAAGAAACTCACTGCGATATACAACCAGGTTTGGTTAAGATAGTAAAGGTATCCTCATTATTTTAACAGCTTAAAGGAGTGGCGTCGATTGCAACGCTAACTTGACCCGGGGCACAATCACGCAAAACTACTCCAAACTTTTCTATTCCAAGTCTGCAATCAGCCCTTCTCGGTTGGTCAAAAACTTTTTGGGCCACCCCCCCTTCACCTGTCGGTCACGCGCCTTCACAAAAACCACGATAGCTCCCACTATGATATGACGTGTACACACTGATTATGCAATGATTTGACCAAACAACAGAAAAATAGTTATTTCTGATTCGACGCCTTTTCGCCATTAGCCCTTTGCTTTTGGTCAAAAGCTTTCGGGCTGCACCCACTTCATGCGCCTGTCACGCGATGTCACTAAACCGCAATAACTCACCGCGTCAAAGTGGCGTGTACGCGTTAACGATGTACTAATATGCCGAACAAAACTGAATTTTCTTCTGAATAGCCGTAGGCTGCCCGGTTCCGAAAGGAATAAAAGATAGCTGCCGCCGATCGCTCAGGAACTTGCTGCTAGCACCTGCCGGAGAGCATGGGTTGATTAGCGTGTATTAAAACTTCTTGCGTGGCTGTGTAGCGTGGCTGTGCACCTCCTCCTGCCTAATCTTCTTTGAGGATCGGTTGTAGCGTCATTCTAGCGTCATAGTTACCGTATTTGCTTGCAGGAAACTGAACTTGTTGCCGTACCTTCGGACTCAACGTTTTACTGGTGGAAACGCAACATCGAAGATGAAAAGTGGTGCTGTCTTTAGCATGAAACAAAAATACCGTCAGGGCAAACTGCGAAGCACAAATTGATGCTGGCGCTTCCCGAATTTCTTATAAGAGATACCATATTGCAGCGCCGTAATTAGGACACAGGACAATGAGTGTATTTACGCACACTATTTGATGGGTACGTAAGCTTGATAAACGCTGGCAAATCGCATTAGGTTAGGTTGCGAGCCATTATAGGAGAAATACAGCAGCGCACACTGGAAGGCAGAAAAATCATAATCAAGAAGTAACTAAAGATTCTAAATACACTTATTTGTGCATAATCAGCTTCTTTATTATTTCTACCAAGAAGTTGGGAACATGCATTCGAAGTAGAATAGAATTTCTTTTTCTACAACTGACTCACAGTATAATTGCGCTTTATGCTGGAGCAGCTTTATGTGCTTTTTTTAAAAGAACGGGGTATCTAAAGGTCTTGTCAATGCAATTTCTGGGTATTTTAGGTAATGTGGTCTGGGTTTATACATTTTTCTTCTGTTTATGAAATGCAACCTTTGAATTGCATAGTCCAAAATGTCCATAACCGTGCCACGCTCCTCCAGAAACTTCAATGACGTCATGTATATAGCGCATTTATGCATGGGACAGCGCTAGGCAGCAATGTACGTTCTGAATATAGTGCCGCAAATTTCTGCCGAAGCCAGTGCGTGAAATTTTAAAATAAAAGATGCTTAAACCATCTAATTGCGTTACGCGTATAATATGTTCGCTCCGAATTCTCGGTAATTTTATATCAGTTACACGATAAGGAGAGCGCATTCACTGGACAAAGTGATAAGGTACTCTTGGATGCGCTATCTGAAGGCTAGCAAACTAACGATGTTGCGCATGTTGCAGCCCTAGCGCCGATGTATCAAGCCAAAGGTTCATCAGGAAAAGGGGGCAGTTACGACACTGCCAAGGTGAGCCGTTCTGCTCCAGAATTTGGCTCCAGAACTGTGGCTCATTCGGGATATCCAGAAACTATTCGGCCATCATCTTCCTACTCCATGCCCGACCTCATGAGGGCCGGCGCAGCGCCATGGTGGGGAGGAGTCCCTATGATGGAAATGATGATGCGACCACCCGGTGAGTCTTTATGCGACTTCCGGCGTTTTTGTTGCACTCAAGAAGCGGGGGCTCTGTAAGTGAGCGGTTATAAGCGAATGAAAGAGAAATGTGGCACAAAAAACACAATGACAAGAACACAAAGCACGAACCGAACCCTACTCATCGAAGTTAAACGCTAGAATTAATGACAGGCACATCATCAGGAATTAGGTAGATCTCATTCGCGATGTGCAACCAATGTCGTCAGTAAAGAAAAATTATCAGCCGATTTTGGAGTGGAAATCAGGTTGCGATGGTGCTCTTTAGAGTACCTTCCTGGCATTAGTTCGGTAACATTAATGTGATATCCATTTACTTGCACTGTACATTTACGTATAGGCGCGGCATTCTCGCTGCAAACCATTAGTTTCTGATCTGTACCAAACCAAAATAAACTCCTTCTCCTTTTTCTACTCCCTTTCAGATATCAGGAGCGGTATTTTGTAGCGATGCCTTTTCCCGATGGTAATGCCTTCCAGCGTTTTTCCCGTTGGTGTGTAGTCAAGTGACGCTTTGCCCCAGACAGAGCATCGAACGTGGCCATTCACTACCGCGAAAAGCGCAAGAAAAACGACAGTAGCATCGAAACAGGCATCGCTGCAAAATACCGGCCCCGGTTCAACGCTGTGGAGGCTAGAATAACTTTCCTGGAGAGACTGCATTCGCAGTTACAAATTGTTCGATATTTTCTTACCGCAATTGTGCGAAAGTGTTTTTTATATAGGCTAAGCATTGCATGAAAGAAGTTTGAGCCTACAGCAACAAACAAACTGTCGTATGCGGCTGCGAATGCGTTGGTTTATATCAATTTGTTTTTCGTTTATTTTCTTTGGGGATTTTTTTATTTGCAGTCCATCGCGGGCAGCCTCACGTGCTTGCCCGTGCTAGCAAATGCCGTTGGCACGCAGCGAAGCATGGACGGAACACGCAGAGTGCTAAATTTTCACGACCGAACTACTTGCGTTGCTTGCACAGCGTTGCGCCTGATGTCTGAAACGGAGTATACCTTCTCTATGTTGCGATTTTGTTTGTCTGGCATGATCTTGATGTGCTGAGTAGCTGTGGGCACTTTTCCTGTGCGAGGAAACATGTTTAAGAGGCATTCTATCACCTTTATACCAGGCCAGTCCTGCCTGCGATTGGGATGTTTATTGAAAGTTGCTTTTTCTCGTGAGCTTGCCTTCCCGAAACATGTACTCGACATTTATAAGTTAGCTCTCACTCTGATCGCTTCGTCAATTTGGTAACCTCCATGTGCCTCTCCTTTACAGGTTTGCTAGGGGCGGCCATCGAATGCATGCATCACTCTTGAGGATACTGTTGCATCCAGGAGCTTATATTACGCCATGTCCAAGGGGACCCTGCCATGAAAGCTGCAATTTAGTTTTGTCTTTTCTATGAAAAAAGGTTACTCTATGAAATCACGGCCCTTGAATGTGAAATTTGCACTCTCCCAGGTCACCGAATGCCAGGAGGGGCGATACCGGAGGTGCACACATACGGACCCACATCCAGAGGAGCCGCAGAAACTTCGCACGGAAGAAGCATGCAGAGAACGTCAATGCCACGAATGCCGGGTTTTCTTCCACCTCCAGGAATGGCCATGTTTCCGGGCTACCCACTGCCACAGATGGCTGCGCCGCGTGGATCATTTCCTTCCCCCTATTTTCCTGGGGCACCAAGAAGGATGCCCCGGATGATGCCTGGAATGGTGCCTGGAATGAGGCCCGGGATGATGCCGGGCATGATGCCTGGATTCATGCCTGGTGGGATGCCTAGAATGTTTCCTGGCTTTCCGCCAGGCACTACACCCGGTTATCCCTTGGCTCCTGGCATGATGCCTGGTTGGTGTCCTTTTTGTAATCACTTAACCTGTGGATTACGGGAAAGCAAAACATTTAGATGTCATTTCAGCAACTGCTCGAAGTGGTGTTAATTAGAGGTCTTTAGAAGAGTATGCATTTGGGCTGGTTGGTTCATATTTACGAGCAGTAAATAGCGTTCAACAGCAGAACGAAGAGAGGCACACATGCCATAGTGTTAGTCTGCACTGTGGTCTGTGTGCTTCTATTCGTGCTGTTGTTTAGCTTTGTTTACTGCTACGTGAGGGTTTCGTTCTGTCAAGGAGAAGGATATAAAAGAAATATCAGATCAACATATTGAAATTCGTAGCACACTTGCCTTCAAAAGGAGGATAGTAAACTAGCTGCAGTTATGAAGAGGGACAGACATTGTCTCGCCGACCAACGGGGCAAAAGTGGTATGACCTGCGAAACACCGTGATTTGAGAAACAAGCTACTCTATTCTCTTGTTGGTGACCTATTCGGGAGTATTCTATTAATTAAAAAGCTCACAGTCGCAGTGTACAGCGGCAGTGCGGACTTCAGGGGTTCACAGAGATTTTCATTCAGGTTCACCACATTACGAATGTCACTTGCGTCAATATGCTAGGTTTTGAGCTTTGTGCTGTAAACAGCTTGCGAGGCGCGTAGTGGCTGTTTTTCAGACTGCCGCTTGCTCAAGGGTGCATTTGCTTCTTTTTACGCGTTCACTGTGCAACCTTGAGAATATGTACATATATCTTGCCGCTTCCAATATAGGGCGTGGTACTATCACTACCGTACGGTGTAGGTGCCGCGCTGGCGTCAAATTTGACCAGCCTTCCAACACTCCTTTATTCGCAGGTTTCGCTCCAATGCACCCCCAGCTGCCTGCAACGATGATGTCACCTTACGGGCAAGGCAGTTTTATGCCCTACCCGATGTCCGTTCCCGTGCCTGGAGGAGGAGCTGGAGGCAGTGGTGTAACCATAATCACCGGGGGTTCGTCTCTTGCACCCCAGCAGCCGTACCCTTACGCTCCACCGTACCAGTACCCACCGCCGGAGCAGCAAACGCAGGGGAACGCTATGGCAGAGGCTGCGGCCATGATGATGATGATGCAGCAGATGCGATCCATGATGTCTCGCCGCGGTAGCAGACGAAGACAGCCGAGGCCGCGCGGCAGGGCCCCGGCCGAGTCGCACTCCCCATCGCCACCCTCGCCGCCCGACGCCGCCGCAGATGACAAAGGGCTCAAGAAATCCGCGACCAAGGCTGGGCAGGATTCTGCGGAGTCGCTCGGCAAGAAGAGTGTCCCGAAACCTGAAGTCGGCAAAGCTCCCAAGGAAGTTGACCTCTCGTTAAAACCCGAGAAGCCGGCTGGAAAGGAAGCGAAGGAACAAAAAAGTAAGGAAGTTGAGGGTGGGACTGAGCGAACTGAAACAGATGCAGGCGTCAAGAAGGCCGATAGCACCATTACACCTAAGTCACATTCAGGGATGCAGCAGACCACGGGCAAAGGACCCGACTCGAGTGCCCCTTCCCTTAGCCTCAATTTTCCAAGGTAAGTACAGTGCAGTACCTATTCGTCTTTTGTTTGTTTGTTTGTTTGCTTGTTTGTTTGTTTGTTTGTTTACCTATTTCTCTTAATCAAGTTGTGGGGACTTCCGTTGTATTCACACGGTATTTTATACACGGGGTAAGAGAGAGGAAAAATGGTTCGTGCTCTGACTCGTTCGATGTGAGCTGAAAAATGGTTGCATTGGTCGAAGTGGCTCCAAGGCTCTGACGTACGAAAAACTGAAGAACTAAACATTATTTTAATTAGTTCTACTTATTCAACCAATTTTTCATATGTCGGCCCCTTGAATCCGCTTGGACCATGGGCACCATTTCGCAGCTCATATCGAACGTCACTGTACGTTCAATATGAAGGGGGCATGAAGCTCCAAACGTAGGATTGCTGGTCGCTTCCGTCATTGCCCGTTCGATGAAAGCATAAAAGCAGCCTGCTACCCGCTGACTCTCAGTGGCTATGGCCTGTGTCAGCCATTTGCCAGATGGGTGTAAGCTGAGCTTGATTTTCAATGACAGTGATGGCCGCCGAAGTCCCACATTCTCATAAAAATTCGCAGAGTTGGGGGTCCGTCACAATGTTGTGCACCGTTTTCAAATTCTTTCTTTTTTTGCTATATGGTTTGCACTAGTTTATTCTTGGACATTACGACATTACTAAAGAACGCATTTCATTACTGCCATGTGTATTCTAAAGGAATAACCTGAATGTTTGAGACCCCACGGTTTCTCAGGGCGATTCGGGGTGGTTACAACTTTATGTTCCATTTGTGCACAGTATTACGTCAGCAAGTTTTCGCCTGTATCCGGTGCTTTCGAGCCTTCTTTAGCGGCAAATTTTCGTTTTCGGAGACAAATATTTTCTTTCTTGACAAATTATCAAACGTACTGACTGGATTCTAGCTGATCCTAACGGTTGGTTGAACGAACCAATAGAGATTTGCAGCACTGGCTCCTCACCTTTACGATGAAGAATAAGATGACCGTTGCAGCCTACCTATTTAGTAAAGCCCTGACCATGTTTTGGCACACCCCGTCTTGTTATAGTCTAAAGCTTTCTTGTCGGATTTTATCCGCGTTCCCAACATACACTTGTAGACCACAGCGCATTTGGACCGTTCCTTTAGCGGAGTAACTGGAATCAAATTGGCGACTTCTTCCCCTCTGACAGCACAACGGCTCTCGGTCACCACGTGACGGCATCGGACGAGGAGACCGAAGCACAGCACCCTTTCAACTGGATCGGTCTATGCTGCTACGCTCTGTTCGTCGGTTTTCTCGTGTGCCTCGTTGTTATGGCCATTGCACCGACTGTGTTGTGGACTTTGCTGGGTACGCACGGTCGAGACATCGATATTATCAGCATCCAATTATAACACGTTCTAGATTACGAAATTAGGCGCCCGTATTGGCGAAGCACTCGGTATATACAGAGCTGTTTGTGTTAAAGCTGCTTAATTCCATTGCAAGACCAGTGGTAGCTAGCCGCCGCGAGCAAGGTGCTTCTTCTTTCTCGTCTCGGCGCTAGTGCAGAGAAGATTGCAAGAATCGGCGCCATCCATACGGGAACGTGGGCGCATTATCGCACTCTAAATGCAATGGCGTATTTGTAACTCCTTATTGCTCAATTCTCTATAACAGATTATTGTTCCTAGCAAGAACACAACCCACCTAGGCAGCTCAGTGGCTATGTCGTTGCGCAGCGGAGCTCCAGGTCGCGGGCTCGATCCCGTCCCCACTTTGATGGAGACGAAATAAAAAGAAAAAAAAAACGCCGGTGCGCTTCGATTTAGGCGCGCGTTAAAGAGCCCCAGGGGTCAGAATTGATCCGGAGTCCCCCACTCCGGCGAACCTCGTAATGAGATCGTGCTTCGGGCACGTCAAATCTAAGTTAGCGTTATTTAGCTGTTGGTAACAAATGACACAATTCAAAATGAATCTAAATCATTATATTAAGAAAATGTACACCAATGACAATCACTTATAAGCGACTACGATATTCCTAAACTGCGCCCCGATGGCTGAAGCTCTGGTTTATGTGGGCTTGAGTTTTCTCAAGAGGTAGAAACCGAGGAAGGTTTTACCTATATGTCAACGATACGGACCCTTCTTGTTGTTTAAAACACGTGAATATATTAAGGATATAAATCGTATGCGCCATCGACACATCTTGGAGTACAAAGACTACGGAATCTTGAATAAAACGTAATGCTGCTATAATGTTGCTGCAGTTGATGGGTAGCAGCTCGACTACTATAACGAGTTTGGATGACACCTATATTCTTGCACGAGTTGGTATGCGTTTGTTAAAGAAGCACGTATCGACGCCCTTGAGTATTTGTTTTTGAAATGTGCGGCATTCTAGTCGCTCAGATTGTCTTGTCAGCAGTTTCATGTATTGGTGTTCCCTACTAATTTATTTAATGTAACGCAACTGTCCGCGCAGAATAGGTAAGGACCCCTTTCATTACATGCATAGCTGAATCCATATGATTCACTGAGAAACACTCGGGATGGGTAAATTGCTTGTCGAATGGCAGAGTTTAGACACCAGGTAGATCAAAACCCATCTGCAACACAATTTTCGTGTGGCTAAATTGGTCACAAAGAAGTAGTAGGTATCATCGAATAAATCTTTTCCAAGCTGGGTTCATCGATCTGTCGTGTTAGCAGCCTTTAAATAGCACCTCAGCAGAAAATACGTGCACTTATTGGTTCGCGGATATGAAGGAAGATCCATCACGCTGCCTTCCAAATAATTAAACGCGTAGCGGGTGCTACTAAATCTTGTAGGACATCGCGAGGAAGTATGCTGGTTCTCAGCGTTCTAAGGTTAGCGTCTTTCCGGCCAGTGGTAATGGGAGCGCTTTACTCCGTATTTTTTTGTGTTAGATAACGTTCGTTGTTACGAGCTTCTTGTAATGCTTTCAGCCGTTGTTCAAGCGAGATACATATCAGGGAGGCTGCGTTATATGTCTTGAATGTCTGTACCTAAGCGTTTTCTATGCATTTACTGATACTAAGCATGACTGTATAAAACTAAGCGTGGTTTTAAATTTTGTTCCTCTTGGCCTGTCTTCGTTGCCATGCAACCTATACTTGCAGTGACGAACTGGCATCAAGAATATTAGTGCAGTGAACCACGAGGCTGTTGAAGGACAGGAGGAGGGAGTTTGGACAAATGCTCGTATGTCCAAGGCTTTTATTCAGTGCAAGCCATCATATAAGTGACACGTGCCGTATTGCCAAATTTGCATCCAACAATATCCGTGTGACTGAGCTAAACTTCCTTTCTCACTTCTGAAGTAATCTTTGACCCACTTTTTTTTTAAACATCACTCGTTCACTTCTCGTGCGCTGCTTCTTGTGCGCTTTCTGCACTAATTATAAAACGCAAAGAAACGTCATTCTAACGCAGAGCTTTTCTTTTTGCTCCTCAGACTTTTTCGGCATATCGAAAGCAGAAAAAACGCCCAAGACTGTAAGCGTTGAAAGTGAGAACATGACCACCCTTGTCCAGCAATTTGACATCGACGTTGTCTCGACGGAAGCGCCGTTTTTCTATATGGCCGAAACCTTTGGGGAAATTGGCGTCGATGACGATCTCCAGGACGGCGCGTTCGCAGAAGTCGAAGCGTGGCGGAACAACTCGGGCTGGCCTATTGATTGGCAACGAATACTCGGCGCCATCCCGAAAACAGAACACGAAGTCGCGAATCAAACTACGCCCCGCTTGCCGTATCCTAGGACAAACGACCGATTTCCACATCGAAAAAGCCGAACCACCGATGATAAAACTGTGTGGCGCCAACGTTACGTGTCTAAACGTTATAACCAACACCAGGGGTCTCCGCTTGAGCTTGGTGCAATCGGAGACAAAAGCGCCGGTGATGCCCAAAGTTCGCTGAAAGGGAAGGACCGCGCTGATGATGACAAGCCTACCAACGTGACTGCTTCGATAGACTCGGCGTGGCATAGTGCTTCTTCAGCGACGCAAACATCCGAATACGCTGTCCAGCCACCTTCCACAAAGATCGAAGGAACAACCAAGTCTGCGATCAGGGAGTTGATAGACAACCTCCTGCTGAAACGACCTCAAGCTTCGACAGCCCCACCAACACAGTGGCCCCTGCAAGGTAGGCTGCCCTTTCTACCGAGGACTGTGTACTTCGAGTGGATTCCGACGCAGCAAATTCCGACAACTGCGGCCCGGAGGCGGAGGACTCGATGGCGTGGTGGCGATGTAACCCTGAGCTTCCAGATGCCCGAGGTTCCGACGCTTGACATAGGAAAGGTTATTTTTTACAAGGTGTTCCGTGACTTCGGCGACGAGGAGACAACGCCCGCGTAAAAGAATTGCTAGAAGTCTAAAAACCAACCGAGCAGGAATTCAAAGAGTTTAGTACTGTACTTATGATCGCATGCTATATTTGATGGCGCACCTCACTTTTTTTTATGTTGCCGCAGATAATTGTTTCCCGGTATATGTGTACATATCTTGGAACCCCTTCATTTCAATGCACTATAGGCTGTGCTGCTCAGTGGCTGCAATAGTGGAACTTGTTGATCTATAATTTATGATTTCGCCATTTATGACCATTAGGCATAAGTCATTGAAGCCGTATTCAAGTTTTGGTGCTGCTTTTGTATAAAAGTTTCACATTTACTCGTATAGTGCTCGTCTCAAAAGCTTTGCTCTTGTAATTTACAATGGTCTATCTCTTAGCAGCTACATAGTCGCTTGCCTCATTCCTTAGGTCATAGTTCAACATCCCTATAGATTTCACGGGTGAATAGAAATCTAAAACATTACGACAAAAATTCTACTCCGGCAAATTCTAGTCTCGTCGTGGGGATGTCAAATCCACAGGCGGTGGAAGAAAAACAGAGAGACTGTGCGTTTAAATTATTAGTGTTTACTCCTGTGAGAGTTGTGGCTACCGTTTGTTCAAAAGGACTTGTCGCTGGGCAAATTGGTGTTTTTTTTTGTTCTAACGAGCACCACAGAAGAGAACTGCGCGTAGTGTTTTCGCGCCATTAAAGGAAATGTATTGTACGTTCACTTGTTCCTTCGGTACGCAGCGGGCATTTCCGAAATGCATTTGGTCTGTTTCGTTTTTGGCAAAACCAGACAGGTGACAGGTGCCTAAGCCAGGCGTCACCCACACTACACAACAAGGAAAAATGTGTTCTAGAAGGATGTAATCGTTAAAAATATCGCACTTCTTGTTGAGGATTCAGGCAAAGCGGAAAAATTATGAAACGCTTGCTAGGTTAGAAGCCAGTTCCAATCAGACGTGTCTTCTTATCAAATAGCGAACAGGCACGCTGGGATGAAGGAGGCGAATCTCCTGAGGCTAGCACAAGCTTTCGTAATCAGTAGGATAGTGTACGTGGCACCCTACCTCAAGCTCAGTTCTGTAGAACGGAACAAGCTCGAAATCATTATTAGGAAAAGTCTCAAGGTCGCTCTCGGACTCCCCCCGAACACGCCCACCGACAAACTTATGAATCTAGGTGTGTCGAACACTCTCGAGGAACTTATTGAGGCTACCGTTACAACGCAGCATCAAAGGCTACTTGGATCTAAAACAGGCAGGAAAATTTTAGAGAAGTTAGGCTACGAGCCCAAACATGAGCACGTGGGCTCAAGAGACATACCCAGGCAGATCAGGGACAAGATAAAGATACCTCCGCTCCCCAGAAACATGAACCCTGCTTTTCAGGACGGCAGACGTGAAGACAGGGCAGAGGCATTACAAGCTAGATACACTGGTCGACAGGACGTCCTATATACGGGCGCTGCAGAATATGACAGCAAAGTGACACACGCGGCCGTGGCGGTTAGAGAAGGTGGAACACCGGTGGCGTGCTGCACAGTCAGTGGCGTCGAGACGGTTGAAGCTGAGGAAGTAGCCATAGCCTTGGCCCTTAGGCAAAGGGGGTTAAATGTAGTCATCAGCGACTCCAAAAACGCTGTGAGAAATTACGAATCGGGGAAGGTGATGGAGACTGCCATCCGTAAATTAAACAGGGAAGGAGGACCCAGGCAGATTGTTCTGCTCGTTTGGGCACCACCTCACCAGGCACTTAGAGGCAACGAGGAGGCTCATTCGGTCGCCCGAGGTCTCACTTACCGGTCGACCCCCGGAAGCTCTCAAACCACCGAAACTATAAACAGACGAGAGGATATGCGCGCATACCAGGAAATCACAACACACTACAGACTAAATCGACAAATGTATCCGGGAGCGGACAGAACGCTCAGTAAGAAAGATGAGGCTATGTGGAGGAAATTGCAGACGGGGTTTTTTCCAAACCCCGTACTCTACACCAAGTGGCATCCAGGAGTATTCAGTACAAAGTGCAAATTCTCTGGTGAGGCAGCAAACCTGGTTCACATGGTGTGGACATGTCCATCTAAGCATGATAGCTCACGCACTCCAGAATCCTGGGAGGCTTTGCTCCGCAGCTCAGATCCCAACGTCCAGCAGGACATCATTGGTCAAGCCCTTGCTGCTGCTCTGTCTCAAGGTATTCTGGCCCACGGCTAGGGGCGAAGGGGGAGAAGTATTTCTCTCCTGACATTCATTGACTGGTGTTTTTAATAAAGTTGCTCCTACTCCTCCATCTTGTTCTACCGCTCGTTTGTCTTGTTTCGCTTTTGGTTGAGGGAATGTGTGGTGCGTGGGTGTACACATGCGCAAGTTTTGCTATTTGGCGCACGTGTTTTGTCTTTCTTCTTTGTCGGTGTTTTTAGTGCGCGCTCTAAGGAATAATAATGTAGACGTACCGACTCGCCCAGCTAGATACCGTACTACCAAATCTGAAGCTATCATTCTTTTCTTTTATTCATTTCTAACTAAAACACCGTTGATTGCTTTCGATTTTTTTTGCTTATTTACCTATCACCTATGTGGTCATCACATAAAAATAAGTATCCTTTCTTAACTTCCTAAGCTCTTAACGCCATTAACCTCATGCGTCATACGTGATAGACCCACATGTACTCCAATTGATAGTGGGACGCGTAGGCTCGGGGATCCCTGAAAAACAATTTAACGTATGGCTGCTGTGGCGTATAGCCGATTCCCATGGTTTCTTCGTTCTTAGTCTCTCCGTTAGTTATGGTTGTGGTTGTCGTTGTTGTTGCTTCTGCTGCGGCTTTGATATATCTGCGCCAGGCACCGTTTCGAAGTTTAATATGATTAGCACGGTTGCTGATTAGCAAGATTGCTGGGAGTTGCTCAGCAGCGCACAGCGATAGATGGTGGAAAGTTGGGTATTCCAACTGCAAGTGATCAAGCGCTTCGCTGTAGTGTTCGCAAGCTAGGTACGAACGCTTCGGGGCGCATTCCTGTCGGTGAAGGCGACTGCGACGTGCTACGTCATGCACCAAATGCGTAACTTGCACAATAGACACCTAGGGCGCTATAACGTGGAACTATTATAATCTACTGACGTCAAATCTACGTAACTACCGACACAAGCACTGGGCCGTGACCTGCAACGTTGTATGAAAAACCGAATGAAACGCGCTCCTCTTTTATAGGAGGTCTATTTGCTTTCAATGCGAACATCATTACCTGCATTGAGCAGATTTCCTGATCTAATGGGCTGGCAAGAGGCGAGGAAATTGCTCAAGTGGCGAGGGGTTCATTGAGGCCGAGCCAGAACAGTTAAAGTGAATTACCGGCTATGGAGGGTGGTGCCGGCGTCTGTGATTGATCCGCTTCCCCTTAGCTTGTAGTGGACGATCGAATCGCGCCTGTGTGCAACGGAAAGTTAAAAGTGTTGCCAGAACGGATCCTTAGCAAAGAGTAGTTGGCAAAGTGATGTCTCATAGTTGCTGAAAGGCCTGTATAATGTTATAGTGCCACGGAAAAATGTTTATTATACGCAAATAATTCATGCTCCGCGGCCGCTCCCAGATTCAAGTGCCAGAGAAATCGGTGGGCAGCCATCTTCTATTCCTTTCGGAAAGGGGCACCCTCGGACTATTCAGAAAAAAGATTAGTCCTAAAAAATTAATTCATAGCGTCACTTTCACGCTATGAGATGGCGCGGTTTTGTGATGTCGCCTGACAAACAGGGCAAAGTGGGCGCAGCCCGAAGCCGCTTGATCAGTGGAAGAGTAACATGGTGAAAAAAGCATGGAATGAGAAATAATAATTTTTATTTCGTTCCGTCTAATCATGCATAATCATTGTGCGCACATCATATCAGATGGTGCGTTTTTGTGGTTTACGTGACGTCGCGTGCGAGACAGGCGAAGTGGGGTGGCCTGAAAATTTTTTGGCCAATCATGGAGGGTTGATCGCAGAACTGAAATATAAAAGTTTGGAATAGCTTTATATCATAGCGCCCCTGCCATTGTGGGTTAATGCATGCCCGTAGATTGGTGTAGGGTACTATGCCTTGGCAAAACGTCCATAAGAGCACGAATCATTGATTCGAAAGTCGGGCTTTGTAAATGCATTGGCATGGTTGGACTTTTCGAAAGCAGACGTACAAGCTCTTTTTTGACCGTCCGGTAACGGCAACACTCGCCTTTCAATGCTCCAAACTTCAAATAATATCAGTGCATTTCCTCTAACACTTGGTACTTCACGAGGAGGTTAGTGAAGGCATGGATGTTTACCTCTCATCCCTTTTGTGCATAATAGACAGCATTCGGCCTAGTTTGCAAAAGAAAATTTAATTTTGCAAAATCCGACACTACCTACAAGGTCTTCAATGCTGGACGCGGACAGCAATGGTTGTTGCCCTTGGGAACACATGTACGTTTTTGCGACAAATTAACTTATGTGATACATGCATGTAATGACGTTCTGAACTTAATATCCGGCCAATGGCAGCGCTTGAAATGGGAAGCAACTTCTTTAAGCTATATGGTGCATCATGAAAGTAATAAAACGAAGGAACACAACATTAATAGATGCATGCAGAGTGCTATAATAATTGAAGGAGAAAAGTGTCATACAACGCCGCAGGTAATTTTAAAGGGGCGTCAACATGTCAAGACTGGCTAAGCAATTGTTTCCGTTTCTTAAATCGGGACCACGAATTCATATATTGGCAGCCTAACAGCGAGATACCCTTGATTCGGGACTCGAAGTTATTCAGCAAAATAATTGCACTGTGCGTTTCCTCATGAATTGGAACCGAATTCACAATGGCTTTCGTTCGCAAGTGTTCTTTGCCATTGGGCAGTTGAATTCGCTAATAATATGTCCAGCACCAGGATTGGCGTAAATTTTTCTCTTACAAACAATTCTATAGCATAAGAGGTTCTTGTGAATACGACTCTGATACGTCTGCGCAACAACCACAGCTCTTTAGCAGAAACAAAAATAAAAAAAAATACCTCAATGCGGTCTTCTACGCCATGAATTAAAACAGAAACGAATGTCTGAAAATTTCTAATATAAATGTCGAATCGGACACTAATCAAATAGCAAGAACTAGTCGACTAGAATTCGAGCTTTCAAATACTCGTACACGCTTGGGTAAAATCGAAAGTGAATTTATTGATCTGTAGAACTCGGTAATTTCTCAGACTCTGAGCTGATTGGCTGAAACAGCAGATACGTCACCGACTTCTCCAAAGGCCTAGAGTTTGCGAAAATATTCTGCAATCACCTGCAAGAACCGCCACACATTATGCAATAGTGACATCATTGCATAAAGAAACGCGTGGCTTGACTGAAAGAAAGGCAGACAAAGCAGTCACTATAGTTAAGTTGCAAACTGCTGTGTTCTCCATCAAAAATTTTAATATCAGACCAAAAATTCGCCACCATGTCCGCTAGTCTTTGAGAGTGCCTTGTTAAAAGCGTATAAAGAAAACAAAATTTTTGTAGTATTTCTCTCCATCTCAACTTGAAATATACAAGGAGCTTCGGTTCTGCATCGAATTACTGCTTTTTTTAAATAATATAGTAAAATCAATATTGCGTGTTGCTAATAAAAGTAAAGCCTTTTTTTTATGTGCCTGAATCAAATAAGGATCTCTTTTCAAATACGTAGTGTGTCCGCTGGACACACTACGCATGGCTGCATTAACAGGCGAATAAGTTGTCGTCGTCAACATTGGCACATCTGATTTGAAAAACAAAGGTTTTAAAACGTGGATTTCGCCCCCCCCCCCGTCTTTTTTTTTACATTTAAAATGCGTGGCTCATTTGCACGTTATATACTTAGCCCGGTAGATTAGCAAAGCCACAGTTCAAAGGAGCGCCGGATGTTTGTACTTCCAAGTGTCCCGGTCTAAGTGAAATCTTGGTTGAAGCCGGCTTCCGCTATAGTCTTGCGCCGGGACTTTTGCTGCTGCGTACGCTTCTGCTTAGCCGCCTCTCCCTGCGTCCAAATAAATGATGACTCATGTTAACAGTCAGCGATCATTTACTAAACTGTAAAGTAACGTAAGTAACATCAAACGGTAATCACACATGTACAGGAACCAGGCACCCAGCACGTGTCACCACGAACCTGCGCGTGAGTTCGTCGGCTAAAATCGCGGCAGGAAGCTCAATGCAAACCACACATAACGTTCCGTAAGATTCCAGTGTTGCATCTAGGAATAAGTGGCGTGACCCCTTGGCATTCTGTAACAGGATTTCTTCGATCGAAGTAAGAAAAATTGTAAGTACAAGAAAAGACATTATACTGCGAACCCAACGCAATCAAACAAATATACAATATAGCATGTGATGAGTGAATTTTTTTCACATTTTAGTTTTATGTATACTGCAATATGGTGTTGCGCTGCTAAGCGCGAGGTCGCGGGATCAAATCCCGACCGCGGCGGTCGCATTTCGATGGAGGCCAAATGCAAAAACGCCCATGCCCCATGTATTGAGTGCACGTTAAAGATCCCCCAGTGGTGAAAATTAATCCTGAGTCCCCCACTACGGCGTGCCTCGTAATCAGATCCTGCTTTTGGCACGTAAAACCCCAGAATTCATTCAAACACAAGTTCACATGGCCTAACAGCATGCGACGCCGACACAGCAGTGAATTGTAGGCTAATGCGATGTTTTTCCACTGGTGAAGGAAGCGCACTGAGGCAAAGAAAGCTTCGCTTAGAGAAGAAAAGAAATAACGTTCCTAATTGCGTAGTTCACAACCACAACACTCCGCTACGATTAAGTCATATACGCAGCGAGTACGCACATATATTGGTTTCCCAATAAAGGATTCACGTTACAACATAAATAGGCTTGTGTCGTCAGCCATCCTGCGAGGTGGAAGTTGACGTTAGGTGGGCAGCAAACGTAAGCCATCTGAATAAATGGCTTCTACTAATGTGGGTGCCAACATAACTATACGTAATTTTTTTTTCGCCACCTCTCATCCTGGCCAAAGTGCCCAAGTGCCATCATACCAAAGTGGCTTTATACTACCAGACGCACCGTATGTTCATTTCAGATAATGGATATAGCTCAGGGATATCGTCAGCTTTCATGTAGCTTCTTATTACCCGCTCATATGCTACGAGCTTATGAAACCACGTTTTCTTGAAGCAAACCACTGTTTGGAGCCATGGCTCGGCACCATGTTATCGCACCATGGTTTGATGCTAAAAACAGCATCTCCATGCGCATTGACAAGATATCGGTCGCCTCGTATTATTGTAAAAGCCTGTGTTGTTTGCCTAAACACAAAGAAAATGTAGCATCGTGTGGTAGGTTGACATGTTAACCCTCCATCGTGGATTTTTACGACCCAGAGAGGCATTCGAAGCCCTTTTCACGAATGTCTTTCGTCATCTGTGCCAACACGAATGCCCAAATCGAATCCGCGCCAATTTTCTCGAAATCTGATGGCACGAGTGCGACTAAATAAGTTTCACACAGCTCTGCGAGCGTGTTACTACAAATTCTGGCTGAATATATTACGTAATAATTTCCTAGGCATTTTCGAAAACGATCGCATTTCGATGCGTGCCACCATGACGTATAGAAAGTCTCGTACGCGGATGTACCTGTTTCTTCTGCAGCTCCTGGTTGCGAGCTTTCTCGCGTCGAGCCCGCTCCTTGGCGCGTGCTTTCTTCCTCTTCTTCTTTTCCTTCTTCTCCTTTTTCTTGTCCTTCCGCCGCTTGGCCGACTCCCTGTCTTCTTCACTCGAGTCGTCATCGTCGTACGCGCCGTCCATTGTGCTGAACTGGCGCATCATCGCCATGATTGCCATAACTTCAGGGACACTGGCCGGCAGCTGCTGTTGTGGGGGAGGCGGAGGCTGAGGCGGAGGGGGAAGTGGAGGAGGGGGCGGTGGGTACGAGGGTCCCTGGGGAGCGATGACGATCGGACCCTGAAGAAGACAATCTCGCCGTGAAAAACACTGGCGTTAACGTCTTTAATGCACGCCAAACGAAATACTAAAGTGAATCACTAAATCACTATAGGCTGATAACTACGAAAACTCTAATTTCGCTAATTTCGCAATACTAAGGTAGTTACTCGAAGAGAAAATCAAGGTCGAGATTTCATTCTTTGGTGAACTTTTGCGCTAGGACCTCGCGTCGGGATGTCATTGTGACGTCATTGATTTCAAAGTATTTTTTTCGTACTTAGGCTGCGTCGAGACTCAAGTAGGTTGTTTCTTAAACTTGCCGTTTTGAATTTTTGGCTCCTTTATGACACAATGCAGCTACTTTTTACTAATGAAGAATTATATAGGCCCTAGCAGACGCCATTGGAATTCATGACGACATGAAAATTGTTGGGGGAACTTCAAGGTGGCGTCGCCGCCTGTCTTTCCATCTTCGCCCCTTTTCTGGCTCACGAAGCCTCATTTCGCTGAAATCGTGCCGTTTTTTTGGTATTGTAGAAGGGTAATTTATTTTTGTGGGCGAAATCATTTTTCTCTTTGGCGTCTCTTTATAGGAGTATTGCAAGGATATCTTCGGCTCTTTATATTTTGTGCTAAATTAAGGTCCGGCACCACGAAACCCGACAAAAAAAAAAAGACTAGAGTGAAATAAATAGCTTAATCACTCTTACACAGACAGATTCGATTTCCCATCCAAGGAAGTAACCACGTAGAGACTTCCTGACGCAGAAAGTGGTCAAGTGAGAGCAGGACGTTGCAACCTTTTGACACTCACTCGAGCTCGCTCGGTAGTCTGCTAAGCTGCTACATCGGATCTCACAAGTTGCAGCGAAGGTGGCGACCGTGCGAGCCGGCGCTGGTGCCAAGGCGTGGTGATATCCTGCTGCCACGTGATCACAAACTGTGCTGTGGCGTCCCGACACTGTCACCTCGTAGGAAACAAAACCAAAATTTGCTCAGGAAAAGCTATTATATTTATTTATTTGGGAATTTTTGCGATGTTCGAGCATCTTTTCTAGCATTTAAAGGTCTAGAACCTTCATTGAACGCAATAAAGTGAAGAGTTAGAAATATCGTGCCAGTGCTCTTTTAAGAAATCTTGACGACCTTAGCTCGTCATGAGCTATTTTCGCTTGTTGGCTTATGACGAGCTCACATCGTCATGGGTATTTCGCAATTTTTTTAATGGATTGTTGCCTGCAAATGTAATAATATTTATTTATTTATTTATTTATTTATTTATTTATTTATTTATTTATTTATTTATTTCCCGACGCCGATGCCGGTAGATATATCATTATCGCTTTTATTGAAATTGATTCTCCACACTATTTGCAGTCGTATTTCTCAGCTGTAACCTTGTTATTGAAGCATAATTTGTCAGAAAGATGAACCAATTATGGTACTGTGTTATCCGAAGGAACTATTCCTTAAATGGTTTATGGGTACGCTAGAAGAAATTGCCCATTTAAGTTATTCTTGCCGCTTGTACATGAATACCAATTCGGTCTGTTTAAGAGTGCGGGAGAAGTTGTAAGCGATCAAGGACACACAACTGGCGAACTAGTGGCCGATGCGATTTTGAAGTTCCCTTACCACCTGCCAGTAACCTCACTCGCCCTTATAGGAAACTTCATGTACGAAGGTTGGCTTTCCGAATGTCATGGGGCGGCAAACCGATATCTTATCAGTTATCAGAGGACTGCGTATACCAGTATCCAACTTATGCTCATTCAAGCGGCATTTATGTCTAAATTTAGGAGGTGAAAAATAGTATAGTGATGAAATTTAAGGCAGTTTGCCTAGAAGAGGTTAGACTAAAATGCGGCATGAGGCATGGATAGGAAGCTTAATATAAAAGAACTGGCTCGCAAAAATGTAAGTGCCACGCCAAAATACCACATAACGTTCCAGTATATAACTGAAAAATATTTCACCCGCTCTGGAGTGTTACGGGTGCGTACTTAAGCCTTTTACCACACCACCAAGCCCGAACAAAGTTAGCCCATGCCCGAGCACGAAAGACGTTTAAGCGCCTTGTTGTTTCGTTGCTTATTCTACGCCTGTGCGTGTGGTTTGCCTGTTTTTCTTGCTTCCCATTTGGTTGCGCTACAACACCGCATTATTGCAGTAAAGAGGGGAAATTTTAGCCTTTCGTGGTTTCCACTGCCAACGAAGCTCTTTGAAGTACAACAAAGACTGCCCACCCGAGATGAGCTGCCAGCGGGTGCCGGCGACGGTATCGGCATCGGCATGGGCATCGGTATCGGTATGGGTACAACTGTGGGCGCCGAAGAGCCACCCGAAGTGGGCAGTATGATGAGAGCAGGTTGCTGTTGCTCAGATACCGCTTGTTGAGCCGCGGTGGCCGGGTTCATCGGCGGTCGCATATAGGGAGGCAGGGGTTCGCCTGGTTCCAGAGGAATAGGTTCCCCAGCGACCATGGGCGGCATGCCGGGAACGCGAATGATGGCGCCCGTGGGGTATGGCCTCGATCCCAGTGGTAGGAAAGGTGGCAGGTTGGGCAGGAAGATAGAGGGACCTGCGTTTGTTGCATTCATGACAACAAAGTGGCTACAAAATTTACACCCTCTACGCGGTCAGCACCGAGTTCGCACTAATAAACGGTCGCTGCGCTTTGTGATCAAGTGAACGTCAGCTTTAAGCTTCGTCGTGCTACGCTCGACCTGTAAAGAAAAAAATTAACTGGCTAATGTTTTGCTGTCTCACTCGGTGCAGACGGCACATAAAAGCTTCCTTATAGTAGTATCCTTGAAAGAGAGCTGGCTAGCGTATTGAGCGCGGTTACCAGTGACCCCACATTCACGACTGATTTGTCGGTTGGCACAACTTGGTGATAAGGGTAAACCGCATATCGATTTCGTCATCTTCATCGGCACATATTGCCTCGCACCGCTGCACAAAGGCCTCTTTCGGCAATCTCTTATTACCCCTGTCTCGTCAGCTGACCCCGTGCTAAAGCAAGAAAAATTCGTAAATCTCGGACACACGTTAATTCTGTGCTGTCCTTTGTCACCAATTCTGATCCTATAACATAGCTCTGAATAAATCCCGCACGCTTTGCATGACCTGCCCAATACCACGTCTTCATTTTAATTTCCGCTATATTATCAGTAGAACGCGCTTCCTTTCTAATTCACACCACCTTCAAATCCGCACTAAAAGAATAAGCTAGGAAATCCTACCTCCGCGTTGAGGAGCGTTCCGCCCGTCGGGAGTGGCGAGAGCGTATGGGGCACTGCTCAGCATCGCAGGCCGTCGTCTTGGAGTCGGGAACTGAGGGCCTCCCCTGTAGAACCCCGTAGACGGAGGTGGCGGCCCGTAAAACGGCATTCGAGGGGGTCGCGACATCGTGGTCAGACCCACGGGCAAGGCGTAAGTCTGTGCCCAGGGGAAAAAAATTTTATCTTTGAGATCTTGATCTGGACCTCAGAAAAACGAATACGGCTGCGCCCCTCAAAGTCTTCTTCTTCCTCGTCTTCCGTCTCTCGCAGTAACAATGTTTTGACGAACAGTAGCTAACACATGGTACTTCTAGGTAAAATTTTCGTCGCAACGTCCATGGAGAATCGCACTAGCAGGCAAATCGTGTTCACAATGAATGGGCCTTGTGAATAGTGATTGCAAAGGCGTGTTCTAGAGGTAGTTGCGTGGGCTAGTAGTTACAGCCCATTCTTGTACTTGTCTCGTTTTTGTCTTGCTGTTTTTAGCGCTCCACCTTTTATTCCATTTACTTTTTTCCAAGAACTACGCTGTAGATGGTGTGCTTACGTTACGAATTGGCTGAGCCACAGACTTTGTCGCTACCATACTTTTTAAAATATTTTATTGACAAGGAGTATGAATGAGTAAGACGAAAATGAAAAAAATTAATGTGGATATGCTGCCACTGGCATTTCAGAAGTATTGGAAGGGTATTTAGGAACGAAAGGAAAAAATATAAAAAAAGAATAAAGTACTGCGCACATATAGACAGGTTGATCGAGAAATGCCGCTTAGGTTCCGCGGTATGAAAGTGCTCGAAATATTTCTTTTAAGACTGCAAGCCTTAATGAGGCTTGATAAACACTTTAAGTGTGTGTGCAATACCTTGTGGATGTATGTGTTGCTTGTGTTTGTATATTCACCACGTGCTTATAATATTCTTCACCCAACACCGGAAGTAGCATGCCAGGAAGTCGACCAGGCAAACCATCTCCAGCTTTACTTTAGAGACAGCATGTCTTTCCGACGACGACTGTGATGACATATCTGCATCACACATTCCCTTACAAAATTTGACATGTTAAGCTCTTTAGAATGTAGATCTCGCGCGCTCTCAAAGATCTTTAGCTTTCCGAGTAGACAAACGGAATCTTACAGCCCATATTATATACTTTATGGAATCATAGGACATATCTAATGCATAAGAATATACGGAAGCACTGAACTTGAGTTTTATCACTGACACTCAAATGCTGTATTTTCAGACCAGGCCCAAAACAGCAGCGCAAAATAAAGGTGAAAGAAATAGGCGAACAACAACAACTACTACTACTACTACTACTACTACTACTACTACTACTACTACTACTACTACTACTACTACTACTAATACTAATACTACTACTACTACTACTACTACTACTACTACTACTACTACTACTACTACTACTACTACTGTACCATCGCGCCTAGCGAAAAGAAAGTTCGCCCGTGTTACACTACTGTAGCACGTGAAAACGAAAGCCTGCTGGCACACGTTGTAGTGGATTAAGTTGTACGCTCGGAGGGATCAGACTCCTTGAATGACCTAATCAAACGCAGTGTGAAGTAAGCGTATGGCACTGTAGGTCGACTTCCTCAACGACACACGCGAGTACTAATGCCCTACCTAATGGTTCTTTCTTTCTTTCTTTCTTTCTTTCTTTCTTTCTTTCTTTCTTTCTTTCTTTCTTTCTTTCTTTCTTTCTTTCTTTCTTTCTTTCTTTCTTTCTTTCTTTCTTTCTTTCTTTTTTTCTTTCTTTCTTTCTTCATTCATTCATATTCAGCCATTGCATCTTCGTTTGCTTTCGGGGGTTTGAACCATTCCTGAGGATGACGCTTTTTGCCACGAGCCACTTAAGCCTTTTGCCTTGAAAACGTTAGTGATTAGGAAGTGGCTGATGGATCAGGTTGAAGTAAGGCCCTGGGCCTGCTTGGCCTTCTGCGCCCAGTCCACCAGTTCAAGCTGTCGGTCGACGGCCCCGGAACTGAGCCAGGCTGTCCAGTCAGTTTCGCTGCTGACGGGGGGATGAGAAAACGGGAGTGAGGTTCATTCCCTCATTATGTGTGTGAGTGTCCCTGTTTCTGAGCGGAGCCTACATAGGTCGCTTTCCTAGCCCCCTGTGATTTAGTTAATGTACTTTGGATATTAATTTGTCGCAGCGGGCTAGGAGTGGCTCGAAGGTCAGTACCCCCTCTGGCCGATCCTAGCAGCATATACAGTATTTCTACTTTGACACTCGTAATTCTAACGCATTAAAACTAATAACAAATTAAAATACCATAGAAATAGAATAATATGCGCTATCTGACACTCAAACTCTTCGTCGGCTTTATCCACGTTGTTTCATGTAAAAAGAACAATATTTTGTCTTTGTTGCCTGCAACAATTTGCGACAAAAACAAAGAAGAAGAGCACCGCGCTTCGCTATTGACGTACGTAGAAGCTGCGATCCTTATTTCCAATTATTTAAACGTTATTTTACATGTCTTTTTGTTTCTGAGTACCATGAATGCGGTTTGCACATCGTAATTTGATGTTTGAAATTCTGAGAAAGGTAAATGATAAATGACTGATTATTGGTTCCACTTTGAAGAAGTGAGCGACGCAACAAATACGTGGGCAGATTAGAATTGGTCAGTTCTGTCGTTCTCTTATTCTGTGACGAATACCGCCGGTGCTGCAAATAAGTGAAGCGCGGTAGCTTTAATGACCGTCATGCAGCAGCTATTTTACGCTATGCATACTTCGCGCTTGTGGAGGAACCACAAATTCATCGAAGACAGAACAGCTATATTTGTCATGCCGCGAGTACTTCTTTTATATAGACCTTGAATACTTGGATAAGGTATTTCCGTCTCTAACGCGTTATTACTGTTTGCATGACCTACTAAGCTATTACCATCATGTGCATACTAACTGGCTCAGCTAGTGCACGGACATTCACTATGTATTTTCAGTTGTACATTGCCTCCTTTATTATTTTTTTTCAATTTCTTGCAGTGCTGACGCTCCATATAACTTCGGCTGTGGCAAGGGCAACAGTGGGAGTCCTGATTCCAAATATGAGCCCAAAGAAGTCGGTACGCTAATAATATTTATAGTAAGGTTGCACCACTTAAAGGCTCGTATCCGAGAAACGTTGCCTATCTTGTGAGCCAACGTAAAGTCTTTTGTTAAGAGAGGAAACAACAACTCAATCTTTTATTACGCCCCACGCGAACAAAGCGAAAGGTGAATGCTTCTTCTTGTACAGCCCAGTTTGTGCATTGCAGTTCGCCACTTCCCTCCGGCGGGCAGACATGCTTACACTGACTTTACAAGCGCTATAATTTAGTGTTTTGCACGCTTTTTTATATGTATATCATTTACGTGAGTGCTCGCTGAACCTCAACATAGAGCATCTGTCTTTGCTTAAAGTCGATTTAAACTTCCATAGACTAAATACATAAAACATTTATGATGCCTACACTAAATTAAGATGAGAAATATTGAAATGCAGAGTGTGAAAGAAGCCCGCGAATACACGCAAAATTGCCGCGCGACTGGCCGCTCTGTAGGCACTTTGCACGTATTCGCGGGCTTCTTTCATGCTCGGAAAAACACTTCTATGTAGCACGAATTGAGCAACAGAAAGCTGTATCAGGAGTTTTTCGTGTCATTCAACAATTTTCTGATTGAAACTTTTCGTCGAATTATAATATTCGAGAAATTGATCAATTAATGCTAATCATGTCATTGGGCAAAATGCAAACGAATAGCCTGAGTATTTCCAAGCGACGACAAACAACATTACCTTGGTTCTGCCCAGCTACGTGGCATTTGCATACATTTTACATCTTGGTGCACGATAGTTAGGATAGCATGATAGTATATGCAAAGGAAAAACAGGTAACAGCACTGTGTTGGTAAACAGCTCACTTTGAGAAAAAGTTTGGCAGACGCACTTAAGACCGCTTTCGTGTGGGAATGCGAAATCATTGTAGTCCCTTTGGTGAAATGCTTTCGAACAAGTGCGGCCTAGTGCGTGTGCCCAATCACGCCAGCACTAAGCTACACGTTTAGTCAGCCAGGTTGCTGCGACGTGACGTGCGCAGTGACGCAAGCACAATTCACACCTTCTGTCAGCCAGAACAATGGAGTCGCCGTGACGTCAGGGTGCTCGTCCCGCACCCCGGAGGACCGGGTTCGATTCCCACCCAGGCGGAAATGTACCACATTTTATTTTCAAGGCCATTAATTTAATTGCCTTACAGGAACCTCTATGAGAAATTTTACGTCAGTCTGAGAATTTGTGACATGTTTTTACTCTTTGTGCCGTTCGCCATTTTTGGAACCATCGGTAGGTCACGCCGCCTATGACGACGCCGTATTTTCGCCTAATGAGGCATATAATGCTTTCGCATTAAAAAAAACGCACTCGCTTCTCGTCCAAGCTACTCACGCCAAACTCCAAACTTCAGCGCCATCGTCGCTTTCTCTTTGCGATGTAGTGTTTAATGCGAGAGTCCGTACAACATGCACTGTGGTAGCACTCGTATATTATTTTGCGTATTTAAATCACTGCAGGAGTAGTGTGATACTCTTGCTAGGATATGAGCCAATGAAGAAGAAAGTAAGTGTGCGATAGCATTATCAAGAGCATACAAAGCATTACATTATGTGAAAAAGCGTATGTTTGGGCATGTTCGTAATCCAACGCACTTTATTATCGCACAAAAAGGACACAGGACTGAAAGGGACTTTCATTTTTGTGCGCTAAAAGGTTACGGATGCGTTACATACGGACGTTCGCAAATATAGCACCACCTGTCTTTCGGGATGCAACCTGCCACCTATGAGTGTGAAGCTTACCACGTGACAGCACGTGGAAAATACCGCATGGCTCAGGGCTGCAGGCCGCCCCGCTCCACGGCTAGTGGATGTGGTAGCAAATCTCTGTTAAATGGGTATGGCGTTCTGTATTCTGCCAGTATCAAACAGCACTTGTTCATTTTTAATTCATGAATGTCAGCAGTGGTGCCTCTGTGCTCGCTGTAGTTCTCACACTGAATGGTGGTGTAGGTAGTATTCCTACCTTTCGTTATTACTGTTCGCACGACAGCGGTAGTGCGTACCCATATGGCGCGATGAATTAATGTGGAGTCTATAACGCGTTGTCATATGCTCGCATTCGAGAAAACATATTGTAACACGTTTTTTGCTCAATCCGAGCATGTATACCTGCTACTAATATGTACAAATTCTTGGGCCAACACCAGGGCACAGGAAAGGACGTCCGCTCTACAGAGCAGCAAAAGATAAAGGACGACAACCCGAAAGACGCTCCAAGGAATTCGCAAACAAAATCCAAGAGCGGTGGTCCGAAGAATTCCCACAAGAATTCCAAGAACGATGCACCAAAACATTCCACAAAGAATGTGGCGAAAGTTGCCCCTAAGGATTCTCTCGCGCAATCCCCGAAACATGCTCCTAAGAACTTCCACAAGGATGTTCATAATGACGCCCAAAATAATGTCCAGAAGAATACCCCCAAGGATTCCCATCAGGATGGCGAGGTGGATGTACCCAAGGATGTCAACCAGTATGGTGAAAGACTGGCTGACAAAGACAACCACAGAGATGTCCCTCATGAACACTACGACCATGCAGCCGCTACCACCAGGGGCACACATCACGCTTCCGGAAGCCGCCAGTCTAGTGCGGACATATTGAGGGAGATCATACGTCGCCAGCTGGCAGATGAGGGATACGTACCCATCACAGCCTTGCCGGGGAATCAACCAAGTGAGCTCTCTTTAACGAAATTGGTGCCTCATTTTCAGTACTACAGACATTTTTTTTTTCTTTCCATGTAAACAATGAATTCTTGAACGCAACATGATGCATCCCTGTGCCGAACAAGTGCGCACTGTTGCGACGAAGTGAAAGCTGAAGGAATTCACTAAATGTTTCACTTACCGAAGGGCAGACTTCACGATTCCGAATTTTCATGCACAAGCCGGACGCTACCGTGGCCGAAGAAACTTATTCGCATCCTGTAACGCCGCAAGAAGAAATCAGGCAGTATCAGTGGTACAGTGCTCAAATTTTTAAACGCGTACTGCAACGAACAGCAACAAACGCCTTTTACAAGTAAATACATGAAGGTTCGATTTGTATTAGCCCAGTAGCCAATTTCGAAACATGAAGTAGTTCCAATTGTACGTTGTGTGGTTTGAATTAGAGCTGCTGTTACCAATGCAAGGGAACCCGGAAGCAAAACAACGCGTTGGTTGGCGTAATATCGAAGTTCTTCGCGTTTTAATTTTGGAGCGCCGCACAGTTCTATTGTTCCTATGGAGCATTACGCCCTATAATTCCTTGTAGGACTCCCTGCACCGGGGCAAGCGCAGCAGTTGTACGCTCCACTGGGTTCATCCAGCGTCGTTCCGGCTGGTCCATCCCGCTTTCCGGATTACCACGGCATGAGCACGGCACCTACGTCCACGCGCAACATGGGCTTCGGGAACTGCAGCTGCCACCCTGCCTGTACCTGTCAAAAGCCGTGTCCGTGCGAGCCTTCGCCTTGCCCTTGCAAGGGACCGAGCGTGAGCGGTATTCACAGCGCCGGTTCGGGGACCATAATCTCCTCGGTGATGCCCATCCCGGTTCCTTATCCCATGCCTGGCTACGATGGTGGTGCCGGTGGTTCTGGCAACATCGCCAACGCAGGTATGACCAAAGTGATAGCTCATTATATGCAATGACAGCGACATTATGCGAATCTTCTTGCTTGCGAAATGACTCAAGAAGCTTGAGTGTCGTAAAATTTGACTGTCTCTTACTCGTGTCTTCCCCAGAGAGGTAACAGCCGCTCTCTAGGCAGAGTTATGTCGAAAAACGAAGTGATGACCATTTCTTTCTTCCTTTCTTTCTTGTCTGTCCTTTTTAATCTCTTTAGAAGAAAGGCTATGTCTGTTCTCGAGTTAAGTTCTATATGCGAGTTTCTAGCGATGACGGAGCGCAACTTCAAGGAACTACTGCCTGTACAATGTGGGCAGCAGGTATCGTCAGGATAGGCACGCTTCTCATTTTCGCAGTGTCATCTGCGCTTGCGTTTGTACTTCATTGGGAAAGCACTATCAACTATAGGCTGGAGAAGTCTGCGCCTAATAAGCCAGACTGCAGGTTACTGTCTCTTTAGGGTGTTGTGTCTAACTAAATTCCTTGTCCGGTTACCTGTATTTCTTGTCGCCTTTTGAGAGCGTAAATTTCCTTTCCGTTCGCTGAAATACGCGCAGGACTCCTCAAGGGAAGAACGCTGCGCTTTTACGAAAATGGCTACTCCCCTCAGACATTTTCTGTGGAAAAAATGCAATAGGTCTTCAAAACAACCCGCCGTGACGGTTAAGTGAATATTAAGTTCAAATGCTACAGGCAAAGGCTCGCAGATTCAGCTGTTGCCGTAGCAGCCGCATTCCCAGCAGCGACGGTGAGCGACTTCCGTGTATCTATCCAGAACGAGTTCCGAAGCCTTTATTGCCAGGATTCACACAATGCTGGCATAGAATTTTCCTTAAATTCACATCACATTCTTTTTGAATGCATCTTTCAGCACGCTTCGAATAGGAACTTCTCGCGTCGCTTCTCTTATGCAATAACACATATAGAAACACTTGCATCGATAAACACGTGCGTGCAAAGAGATGACGTGCTTTTACACATGCCATACTTGTATATATGTGACCTTCGTCTGCACGCTCGTCATAAATCGTAGCCGTTAATAACTCCTCGTAGGATCCAATGAGCCGATTATCATCAACCCGTATCCGCCCTCCACGAGTTCCGCGCCGGCCCAGCCTACGGCTCCAGCCAATCCCGCCCCCATCACCGTTCACGACATCGTTTCCCTGATGACGTCGCACATGATGAAGAACATCCGGGACGACCTTCTGAGACGATGGGGTTTGCCGGTTCCCGATGAAGCGACCAGGGCTACTGCTGCCCCGCCAGTACGTGCCACGTCGCCAGAAAGTGCAGCCGTAACCGCACCGCATGTACCGTCGTAGCCAGTTCTGATAATTAAGCAGTCCCACGTGCGAGCGAGTGGGTTGACATTGATGCATGCAACAACTTTCAAATCACTGCCAGTCCTCAGTATACTTTCGTTCGAGTTCTTGTAAACAATTATTAGCAAGTGAAGATACTGATTATTATTATTATTATTATTATTATTATTATTATTATTATTATTATTATTATTATTATTATTACGATGATGATGATGGTGATGATGATGATGATGATGATGACGCAGTGCATGCGCAGAGGCATATACTCTGTGGGCAGTCAATGATGACTTTCGACTGTGGCATCAAGGACACCATATGACATTCTCTTGTGTTAACCACCAATTGTCTTCTCTCTGTTTTTCTTTATATTTCTTATCTTATTCCTCGTAGTAGGGGTATCAAACCAAATTCGTCGATTGCTAACTTCCCTGTATTTATTTTCTGTTATCTCTTTCTGTCTGAGTCGTAATATCCACGATCACCACCTATTCCATGGAACCTGCTGTCAGGCGAATGCATTATCACGCTTGCAGTGTTTCGCCTTTTTCACGGTGACCGTTTTTCATAGAACCGCCACTGATATCATTTCGTCGCCCGGCGACTACTGTCTCCGAAAGTTCTAGAAAGTTGTCGTCGATTCTGTAGCGAAAATGTATTCTCTGATCAGTTGGCACACGCGGTGAGAATGTCGTGTCTCGACAATGTGAGAGTAGCTAGTTTTCTGTAGAAGCCCTAGAGCTGATTATGCAGTGAAGCAGTATGAAATTACCACGGAACTGTTCTCGTATGTGCATTTATGCGAAGCCCCGGTAACGCTGCCGAAAGTTAATGCGCTGTTTTACAACAGTTGTACCGATGCACCTAGCAACATTTAAAGACCAAGCGCTCATCTGATTAAAGCATTCAGATAGAAATATTGCGGCTTCTCACACTTCTAGGGTTTCACTGTGATTTAGCATGTATAAATGTTGGGTGCTACGCGCCTGCCGCGTGAAGAAGATAATTGAAGTCTGAAGAAGCCTCACGCAGTGCTTGAGCAATGTTGAGCTTATTAAGTGAGATTGTATTGCAATAAACATTCGTCAGTACTCCTACATTTAATTATGGTGATTTATCTCTGATTCCCACGTGTGGAGCCTGTGGGTGTTTTTGGTAAAGAAAAAATTCACTGACGATTACGACCCTCCCTAATGCCAAAGTTGAGCGCAGCTCTATGCCTGTTTTCGTTTCGCGAAATATTGAGGCAAAGAATTTGAGAGAGAAATGTAGCAGAGTCGGCAATCGTCGAAAACCTGATCTGCGGGTCAAGCGCACCGGCTTTCATATATGACACGTCGAAGGGTCCAGTGCAATCGCTGATGCCCGCGTGGCTCGCGGAAAGTACGACATAATTCTCGTCGCGCATACAATCAGATTACAAAAAACTTTGGTGGCAACAGCCAACGGGCAGAACTATTCGATAACATTAGAAAAACGTCTGGTACATGCAGACGCGTCGAGGAATAACGTTTAACATGTGTCAGTCGGTGAAAAGCAGTGACGAAAGAAAGATAAAGAAGTTATCGGTGAAGAGACGATCGCACGCTATACTATGGCGCCAACTCGAAGCGGTCGTCTTCGCAATTCGTCTTGAGCGGCTCTACACTTTTTTTTTCTCGCGCTTTCGTCGTACCCTCCCCCTCTGCTTTCGTCCTCGTCCTCTCATCGCTTTCACTGTTCTTTCTTTTACATCCCCCGCTGCGCTTCCCATTCGCTCCTTCATCAGCTGCGTTCCTTCAACCGCTTATGCCGGTAACACCAACGCTTGAAGCAGGAACGGGCGCCTAAGAGCTGCGCTCTCAAAAAATAAATGCTGGGGCTTCACGTGTCAATACCACGATCTCATCATGAGGCACGCCGTAGTGGGGGACTCCGGAATCATTTTAGCTCCCTGGGGTTCATTAACGTGCACCCATTGCGTGGCACACGGGAGTTTTTGTATCCTCGCCTCCATCGAAATGTGGGCATTGTGGCCAGGGTTTTATGCCGCGACCTCGGGCTTGGCAGCGCGACACCAAAGCCACTACACCACCGTGGCGGGTGCTTTAGGCATAAACACAATATTTTGTATTATACGAGAAAGTGCTATATTCAATCTTACGTTCTAATATTGTTATATATTAGCATTTGCTTTTTGCTGAGACACCTGGCAAGTTTTGTAAGTTGGTCGTAAACGTTAGCAAACAAGGCAATCTTCATTCCTTTGTGCCAGCACCAGGAACTACGATGTACACAAGACAAAATAAGGCGCAAGTTGTATATTAAATTGAAGAGTACAACGTAAGAGATCTTACAGTCTTGCGTATTCATCTTACTACAAGGATGGTGGTTTCATTACTTAAGAATACTGTTACGCCTAGTAATGTCTCAAAATCTAGAAACAATCTAATTTGGTAGCCTGTACTAAATGTCACACAACTTAGCTCTCCGCAGTAGGAAAATACATGTTCAAGTCAGCGCTATACAAAGATCGGTATGTAAACTTTCTGCTAAAGCGTTCAGCAAAGCCTTAAAACGAAGTTGTGACTTTTGTGTAAATAAAAAAGCCGACGTCACTGCAATGGTACTGCCACGAATGGCGATGCGTCGGTTCAAGTGCTCTCCCCAAAGCATAAATGAGTGTGGTAAAGGTCGCAACAAAGACAAGAGTCGATTGCCTTTGACGCAGTTGTAGATCAGGATTCATATCCATGCTCAGTGATAGAATGTCGAGCAACGTTTGTTCCCGGTGTTGCAGTATGTGTGAAAAGAGAATTGAGGTCACAGCTGAACCACATCCAGGAACGTTTGTCAACGTCTGTTCCGGTTTCCAGAGTCACGAAAACGAAGCTAAAGGTTCTACGTCAAATGGCCATTGGCCGGCCTCCACTTCGTCGGGAAGCTAGCCTCACTATAGGCTGAGTACGACGTGAATCACATGCAGCCTTCACAACGAACACATTAATTTGTTCTTTGACGTTAAGGTATATTGTGTGTCAGCCTCACAACATTCTTTAGAACTATTCCACATTCAGCGGTTGCAATGAAGTCACTTCGTTGCACATAAGTAAAGCACGACACTGACACCTCTGTAAATTGTCTTCAAACGTGTTACTACCTGCACATTTAGCTACCTGACATTTACCGTGGACGCATTTTTTTATACTGCAACAACACTTCTTTAACTTGTTGATAATATTCTAATGGTTGCAGTCAGATTTATGAATGCCGTGTGTCGAATAAGTTAAGTTGCTACCCTGAGCACTGACACAGATTCAAGAAAGTTCAAGGGAACAAAGACAAAGTTTAGACAAATCTGTGCATTATTCACCTTGCCGGTGCTGAATTAACCACTAGCTTTGTGACGCAAACGAACAACAGCGCCAGGCTGCCCTTAAGCGCCATAGCATGAAACTTCCTGTTTCTTTTTTTTGTCCGCGATATGGCTTCTGAGGTGCCCAGAATGCTTGATTTGAAATGTGTATTTATATTTCCCCTCTAAGCATATTCAAGAAGCCCGGCCAACACGCATCAGTATAGACATGATATCTCTTATATCTACACACTTTCTCAAGAATCAGGATTGCTTTTGCCACTGTTTTTCTATTCTATTACCATTTTCCCCCTATACTTTGTTTGCATTTTCGTTTTTCTGACGCGTACTGATATACTACACCTTTTTCATCAACATAAAAATGTCTTTCAAATCTGTCCTATAACGAGCCCGCGGCTACCTGATTTCCTCCTCTTACTGCTTTCATTAGCAGACAGACAGACAGACGGACGGACGGACGGACGGACGGATGGACAGACAGACAGACAGACAGACAGACAGACAGACAGACAGACAGACAGACAGACAGACAGATAGACAGATAGATAGATAGATAGATAGATCGATAGATAGATAGATAGATAGATAGATAGATAGATAGATAGATAGATAGATAGATAGATAGATAGATAGATAGATAGATAGATAGATAGATAGATAGATAGATAGATAGATAGATAGATAGATAGATAGATAGATAGATAGACAGACAGACAGACAGACAGACAGACAGACAGACAGACAGACAGACAGACAGACAGACAGACAGACAGACAGACAGACAGACAGACAGACAGACAGACAGATAGATAGATAGATAGATAGATAGATAGATAGATAGATAGATAGATAGATAGATAGATAGATAGATAGATAGATAGATAGATAGATAGATAGATTTCCATATATCTGGACGGCCTCCTCAGTAAATGGAAATGCACGTAATTCGTAGTTCCCCCTTACCATACCGTATTTATCTGTTCTCTTCCATTTATATATGTATCAGCCAGCCTCCTCCTAGATTCTCTGCCTGCACTGTTCTCATAAAGAATACCGTCGGGCTCACTTCTGCATTTTTTTTCCAATGCGCTGCAGGTAGCGGTGCCAGGCCCATCACTTCAAGCTCCTCCAGCACCAACCATGGCGCTGCCGTACACAATGCAACAGCCCACTTCCTTCGTGCCGTTTGTCGGACCGACGCCGCCGTACCCCACCCAACCGCTGACCCGTGTGGCCAACGAACCGAGGGCTCCCTCAGCACCAGCTTCGCGGCGTCGACATCACACTGCGGCAACCACGCACAAGCACACGGCGTCAGCACGGCCGGACACGATAGCCCGTATTGAGGATTTGGAGGAGCTGAGTGACAGCCTGGAAACGCAAGAAGTTTCCATGGCGACTGGAAGCAAAACGTCAAGCAAGGGACCACGGAGGAAAGGTGGCATGCGCGGTCGGAGGTAGGAAGAACTACGCGAGTGCGGAAGCCATCCGATGCTATTTAGTCAGGTTGGTACACTGAAGAGCGAACGAAAATGTTCAGTCTGGCTTCCATGGTAGTGGCACGAGGACCGTTGCTTTTTCTCTCCGACTCACACGCACGCACAAGAAGGACATTCGGGCCTATCACTTGAAGGCAGAAATTGCGATGCTTTGCTGAATTTTATTTTTCGTAATCTTGACTTACCATTTCTCTACTGAAGCATCATTTGGTGCGTAAACATTATTAGTAGCGGAATGTAACTGTTTAAGTCAGTGCTTGCTATTCGTCGTGTCATTGTATCTATGTACGACTAGAGAGTTTTCACGCAGGAGAGGTTCAGTTTGGAGAAAGTTGTTTTCATTTTATCTATGAATTCTTGATCTCTCTCACTTGCTTCAAATAATGTGCCGGAGGCAGAATTTTAGCTTACGCATTGCGTGGTATGTTCTAGCTAGCCAGGAATCTCGTGCACATACGAGGTAAGAGGCAAAAAAGTTATAAACATGACACGATAACAAGCACGCTGCGCCATGAGTTTACAATTGCGACAAGACAAACTAAGTCATGGCGTCGATTCGAAAATCCACGAATAGCAACGTTCTCCTATGCGAGATAAATTGACGCGCACCTCTCTCATTTCCTTTTTTCTTGAACTTATCTATATACTATTTCATAAACTGAAAATATCCTCTTTGTTTGTCCCATCAGCCTTCTCATTTGACACATGACGTCGAAATTTCAAGGACCCTCGTATGTTTTGAAGAAGTTGTGCGAGTTAGTGATAAAAAACAGCTAACTTCTTGACATCGCTTTCCGCGATGACATTAATAATCGCTGCTGAGAAGTCATTGACTGAAAATAAATATTCAGCAACAACAAAGGTAGGTTTTATGCAGTTCAAGTTGCATTTTAGGAAGTGAACGCATGTCATCCCAGAAGTAAACCTGACCCACTGCGCTAGACCAACGACTACGTCGTCTCACTGCTAAGGTCGCAGCCTATGTTTCCGTCCGGGACGCGGCCGCAGCATTTCGTTGGGGCCGAAATCCAAAAAAATGGCTGTGGCTTAGGTAAGGTTAAGCCCAGGATGCGAAGCATACTAGCCTTTATTTTAGTTGTTGAACCACTGTTTAGCTTGGTGAACTGCTGTTGCTTGGCTATATTTGGTTCGGCTAGACGAAGAAACAACTCATGCGTTACTCTGCTTCGCCTTGGACGCCCCGCATTGGACGCGGTGAGCGTCGAGCAACGCAGCGTTCGGCGCGGCAACGAAATGTGTGCCTGAGCAAGCGACGCACGCCTGAGCCTTAGAAACAGCTCGTTTCTAAGGCAACACCGCATTCACTAGAGGCGCTTTTGTACCGCTTTGAAGCATCGTACTCGTGGCTCAGTGGTAGCGTCTCCGTCTCACACTCCGGAGACCCTGGTTCGATTCCCACCCAGCCCATCTTGCAAGAGTTGAGCCAAAGCCACTTCTCCTCTGTCGTGACGTCACGGTGTCACGTGGTTTCAAGGCGACACCGCCGCGCCTGAGGAGCTGGGTTGAGCCCTCGTAATATGCTTCGCATAAAATGCTTGTGTGCTTGAATTTAGGTGCACGTCAAGCAACCCCAGCTGGTCAAAATTGATCTGAATTCCTCCACTGCGGCGTTCGTGGTTTATTTTTATTTCTTACAAAGAAAGGCGAACGTATCCGGGTACACACATGTACGCACGTTTCTTGTTATGTAAATTTTCTACAGCGCCTGCTACTGAAGGTACCTGAACGCTTCCACTGCATGTTTTACGGTATCATCACTTTTTCTGTCGAGTTTGTCATCCAGCACCTTTTCAGTGGATGAATCCGCCGAATGAACGCTTCATCTCCACCCAGAGTTTGGTACGCGAATTGTGAACCACCGGGGCGCTGCGGTGAGCGCCCATCGGTATTGTAATCGACGGGCCATCGTCGTCATCGTGCTAGTGTTGTCGTAATCATCCTTATCATTGTCGTCGTCATAATCGCAATCATCATTCGTCACCATTATCAGACTAGCCAACAGCTGTTGCTTTGGCTGACACTTAACACTTTCTTGATTGGCATTACACTTACCTATCCCTTATTTGTTCCTCTTGTATTGTTTCTGTGTGGAGATAAGGTTTTTGTAGATATACTGGCAACACCGGCATGCTGTTGAAATTCACAGAGAGAGAGAGAGCCGTCAATGACCTGGAAGTAGAAAAAGTGGGCCGGAAGGCTGCGTCCGTGGCTATAGCTGTTGTTCCCTTGAGTAAAAGGAAACGAAACAGGGAAACGGCAGCTGAGTGATTGGTGGCATATAGTTGCACACGTCACTGATTTCATGGATATGGTAACTACAAGTATTACACATGGCGGGGCGCCACCTTGTGCTAAAGTGAAAAAGGCGCTCCAAGGTGGGCTTTTAGTACGTACCAGCGTGCGGTATTTGACACGTTGTCGCAAATAATATAAGGCCAACAGCTTTTTTAAGGCAAAGGCGGAATAATAAGCAGGGTTCATGAAAGCGAAAGTTGGCGCCGACTACCCCCGCCGAGAAGGAAAAGCCCCGGCACAAACTAATCTGGATCCCGGGTCACGTAGGCATAGTGGGGAACGAAAGGGCAGACAGCCTAGCTCGAGGCGAAGCGTTCCGAGCTGGGTGGTCGAATGCCCTGGAGACCCACCTACAGGCTTGCGAGGGGGGATACGCAGAGACCCTGAACTTACATAGAGGAACTAGAATTAGATATCCGCCACCACACAAAGACCTCTCAAAGGAGGAAGCGACCAGCTGGCGCAGACTACAGACAAACTCCTTCCCCAACTTACACGTGCTCAATAAGATGTTTCCGACACAATACAGGGCCACCTGCCCTTGATGTGGTGCCAAACCTACACTCTACCACATCACCTGGGAGTGCGAACGCAACAAAGCATTCCACAAACACGAACACCCGAGTGCGGAGTAGTGGGAGAGTCGGCTCACCAGCAGCGAGCTCACGGCCCAAAGGGCCCTAGTGCAGCACGCGAGCGATGCAGCGCGACTCAGTAGAGCCTTGGAATAGGGGCCCACCCTTGCTGAAGAGAAGTCTCAAGTCGCCAGCGCCAAGAAGATGAAGACGACGGAGACCTCGTAACCGCGAAACTCTTGAAAGACTCAAAAGTTTTCACTCACTCACTCACTCACTCACTCACTCACTCACTCACTCACTCACTCACTCACTCACTCACTCACTCACTCACTCACTCACTCACTCACTCACTCACTCACTCACTCACTCACTCACTCAAGTAGCACAAAAGTGCGAAGGCTGGTCATACCATGACTTCTATTGTAACTGCGTGCTACTTTTTTTCCCGATACCTTTTCACAATGACCATGACCTTGTGATCAGCTGATCAGAATGGCTGCTACTTAAGCTTCCTCGTTTTCGTTCGTCTCTCTCTCAACATCTATGCCAACATTCGTGGTCATAAATCCTCCTTCACATCAGGAATTCCTCCGGAACTAATTTCGTTTATAAGCATATACTCAAGAAGTCCGGGCAAACAGCTCAGACGAATGCGAGAGGCGTTTTTTTATACGTGAGTTATAACGTAAAACTATTCCGAACTTTTCTATTCCGTTTCTGCAATCAGTCCTCCGCTATTGGTCAAAAACTCTTTTGGACCACCCCCACTTCACCAGTCTGTCATGCGACGTCACAAAAACCGTTCTAGCTCCCCATCTGATATGACGCGAACACACTGATTATGCACGATTTGACAAAGCAAAACAAAAATAGTTATTTCTGATTCGACCCCTTTTCGTCATCAGCCCTCGGCTATTGGTCAAAAGATTTCGGTCTGCACCCACTTCGCCTGCCTGTCACGCGACGTCACAAAACCGGAAAAACTGACCACGTTAAAGTGACGTCAACGCGTTAAAGATTTATTAATATGCCGAACAAAGCTGAATTTTCGTCTGAATAGCCGCAGGATTCCCCGTTCCGAAAGGAATAAAAGATGGCTGCTGCCGATCGATCAGGCACGGGTGACTCGAACCTGCCGGAATGCATGGGTTTATTTGCGTATAATTAATCTTTTTGCGTGGCCGTGTAACGTTTTCGAGCACTTTCGACACGTTTACGACCTCGTTCTGCCAACTCTTCTTTGCTGAGGATCCGTTTTAGCGTCATTCTTAAGCTTTCGTTGCATGCCGCCGCGATTGTCGATGAGCGACCGCAAGCTAAGTAAGAGAAAGTGGACCAATCGCAGACGCCGGCACCACCCTCTTCATCCGGTTATCGATATTCAGTAGTGGCTCGGCCCCATCGAATCCCTCTCCACTTGAGCATGCTCCTCGCCTCTTGTGAGCCAATTGGATAAGACAAACTGCTCAGTGCAGGCAATGTTATTCTTTTTTCAAGCAAACAAAAGAGACCTCCTATGAACGAGGGGAGCTTTTGATTGGTTTGTTCAGACAACCCTGCGGGTGACCGCCTGATGCGTGCGTCGGCGGTTACACAAATTGGACGTCAGGAGATAGGAATAAAAACATATTGGAATAGTTTTACGTTATACGGCCCCAGTACGTATTTGTGGGGTATATTCTTTTACTTGCGTTGTATTCATCTCCGGTATGCTTGAAGTAAAATTATGTATTCTGCTTAATTTTGCTTCCTACATGAATGTAAAGAAAATTCATTATAGTTCACGTACAAAAAAAATATATCCTGCAAAATCTTTACGTTATAGGTGCACCACACCACTTTTCTCCTGCAGGCTCGATCGAGGAGGACACGGAGGGACCGGCGTCTACATCCGGTGAAACCGCGCCAAGCAAGGATGACTACACTGAACCACCGGTTCCGCGCCACGTCCCCAATTATAGGCACATCAATTGACGAACGCTTCATTTTGTTTCTTTGTAGCTTTCACTGTTTCTCACTCTATGTGCGTGCGTGCGCGCGTGTGTTTGTGTGTGTGTGAAGGCTATACTGCATGAATACACTAAGTAATTAAATTTTGCTCACTTAATTGGTCCTTCAACCTCATTAGCTCGCAAATGCAGCTGATTTGCCCCCAGGGACCTCCGTTTCTGTCTCGTCATTCCAAGCGCACACGATGAAGCCGGCCTACGGCAGTAATTGCGAGAGCCCCGGCGATCAGCCTGCTTTATTATCTTAGGTATTTGTCGATGCGCTCGTGAACTCATATTCACCGAACTCAATTAATCGTAGATTTCAAAGTGCCTTAGAAGAAATTGTTTCTACACCCTTGAATCAACAAAAATAAAAAATACATATACATAGGCACGCAACATGCCCACTACACATGGTTTTTAATGTATTTTAACGCATCCACCGCATTGAATTTATGTTCTAGGTAATCGGCATTACGCTGCTTCGGTTGATCTACACCACACCTCGCGATAACAGTCCATGTCATGACAGATCTTCAAATCGTTATATATGCGTTTCAATGTTATTCACATAGAAGATTGCCATTATATTGAAACATAAAATGGACGCACAAAGCCAGGGGACGCCATGTAAAAGAAATATGACGTAATTTTCATATTTATATACGTGTATTCAAGGACCCTCGTACTGCATTGTGCAAGGGGGAGGGCAGTGCAATAAATACATACATAACAATCAACTGCGTTCCATGTGGCTGTCACGTTAAATGCTATGACGGGGAAATTCATGATATTCAAAACTCTTTTCCTTTTTTTTTCTTTTCTTCTATGCATTTACACTGCACTGAACGGTCCAGATTCGCTGTGTCGCCAGCGGTCAGACTGCAACGATTCACTGGCGTCCAGCGCCTGCGGCTGTCCGGAATTCACTCCTTTGGTGCTCGACGACGACGACAGCTTCACCTGTGTCTCACGTGCGTTCGTATTTGAAAAGTTTTATTCGTATGGGGGGTGTCCATTGTGAGATGTTTCACTGGACTGCACTTACTAACGAGTGGTGCATTCCAATGATGCCTTACACAGTAATAAACTTTGTTTTGTGTTCGCATTTTCCGCGGGTCTCGTGCTTGACATGTGCCTGTGACGCAACGCCGTAACAGTATCTATAGCTAGGATCCCGGGATTCCTTCGGGGCGTAACGTCAAGAGAAAACTGTCATCATCTATCACTTATAACACCTCAATAGTTAACATGAAATTATTTTCCCTGCTTTATTTTATTTCAATGTTTTTTATTTGATTACAGACTAATTGTATTGTCCACCCGCCCGTTCCAAAAGCTCGGCAGCAGTCAACCCTTCCTCGATTTCAAGTCCCTCAGGCCAACTTGACCGTACACAAGGCGAAGATCCAAGGAATCGGCATCAGCATCACTATTTCTCGGCAGACGATCCCATCATGCTTGGTGGCGAGGTAGAAGAAGAAGCTCCGCCCACCCAGCCGGACGCCCGCGGTTCCCTGTGGAGCGACCGGGCCTCGGGTTCACAGTCCGAGGTCACGTTCACTGAAGAGCGGCACTCTGCGCGGCCCAAGTCAAAGACGCAGCAGCGTAGAAGCCACTCCCCGTCGTCGGCGCAGCGAAGGACGCCTGCTCTCGATCCACGGAGGCGGCCGACAGACTCGCGGACCACCGGGGTCAAGTTCCACCACTGGCCCCCGCTGTGGTTCGCGCAGATGGCAGCCGTCGTGGTCACGTTCGTCGCGGCAGCGCTAGTCGCACCGACGACCATGCTGCGAGACACCCAACCGGCTGGAAAAGAGGCACGAGATGGCCGCGCCCTGGACATCGACGACATCGGCAACGTCACGAACATCACTGCTGCGCTGCAGGGGAATGGCTTCGGTGCTGCATACTTGGTCAACAACAGGCAGGAGGCGTGTGCGTCTGGGCTGCGCGGCTCTGGCTCCGCTTTCACCTGCAGCGCGAACCCATCCACGTAAGAGGGAGTTTCACCCTTGAAAGAAGGGGCTGGCAAACGACAAAGTCCGCAGCAACTCTGAAAGAATGTGAGTGTCGCGGGACCGAAAGGCAAATCAACGCCTCCGAGGCATTATGATGCGGCCGAAAGATAAAGGGAATGGGCGACACTGGCAAAGCGATGCATCCCTACCATCGAAAATGCGGTGAAGAAGTCATCCGAATAAGTCTTTTGAATTTCCGGACTTAACACCACCGCCTTCCCACAGTGACGCCAACTTCAGCTAGCAACGACGAAGACCCCTCGCCTCTGGTTGGACTTGGTTGTGGCTGTTTGCCGCTTATTGAACTTCCATTTATATCCTATGTAAATATATGCCAGTTAACATGCCTGCATCCGTCTGTTTTACGTAAGAGTATCATGCATGTCTGCCTGTTTATTCGCATACGTTATTTCGTTGCGACTCCTTTTTGAATTTCATTTTTCCGAAAGGGCAGCGCCATGTGGGCCTCTCTTGTGCGTTTCTCTGTATTCGTCACATCAGCGCTGTTCCCCTGGATTGACGGACAAAACATTGGCTGGTGGTTTGTGCGGTTGGGGGAGGCGACGGCGGTTAGTGGGCCTGGTGTCCTTGCTCCCTGGCGGCTGTGTCTGCCCACACCTGCTCGGTCGCCTCAGAATTGTTCCCCTGTGGAACGAGGCGAACAGCGACAGCGCCGATTATAAATCAACGAGATAAAGGGGAACCAATTCAATTATTTCAATTCAATTAGGGATTCAAATATTTGTTAGCGAGAACGAGTTACGTACAGGCGTTATAAGATCAAGTAAAACAAGGCATTGGGCAAGCTACCTGTTGAAGTGTAGACACGATAAGCTAAAGGAAAGTGAAAGCGGAGACGAAAAGACTGCTTGGAAGCCAAACCCACACATCCATCATGGAGGGTGTGCGTTACACAGCGATAGCTGTTCAGTATACAACAGGTGTTATAGAGAGTGAGAGAGAAATATTTCATTGCAAGCCAGAATGCGTTGCAGGCGTGCATACGACCAAAGACGTGTTCTTCATAGAGACAGGAGAGAGTAATAAAGGGTTCCAGAGGAGGGCGGAAAAACAAATAATAATAACCTGAGTTAGTAATTCAAGCTGAAAATGTTTTTTTACAGGTGAGACAATGGGCGAATTGGGGCTTTTCTATGCCATGAACTGAACCTTCTTAAATCTAAGAGAAAAGGCAAACATCTGACAGTTATCGGAAGAATTGAACCAATGCACGCCGATGGAAAGCAAATTGAACCTAAGATAGTACGTAACGTTAGTGGAACGTGACAAGTCATGTTCATTTGTCTCGCAACATCTACCGCAGTTATCCGTCATCATGTTTGCCTCATGATTTAAAAAGAATCACTGCCGATCCCCACCTGTGAAGGTGGTTGGCGTGAGAGAGGTTAGGTATACGGACATACATCATACATAGTGGAAAATTTGTGAAACTACCCAAAGTATGCCGATCGCCTAAAGTAACGTAAGTGTTTAAGCCGCAAAACATGGATTACATCACTGCATGAAAGTGGCGTACACATACATGTCAACGCGCCTGTATTTACATAATATATAAGTGCATTCCAATCAGCGCAAATTAAGTTCATTCACGGGGTCAGCTGTCTTCGTCACTGTAAGAAGGTGTCATCCTCTCTATTATAGAAGGCGGGGGTTGTAATTTCGGGGGTTCAAGCCATGGTTCTGAAGTTGATCACATTTATCTGTAAGACTCCTCCACCGCTTTTCCGATGTAATGCATCTCTGATGATTTTGCCTTCTGTGTCGTCCATTCTCTCTGGGCCCGAGTGAACTGCTGCGTTGGCGTTCCTTTTCCTTCAAAACTGAGGCACGCAGCATTCCTGAGAGCTGCCTCGGGCTTAGTCGTTCTCCAGCTGACTCTTCCAAGGCTGGAACTACGTCGCACGTTGATGGACGCGCCGCTGCCGGTGGAAGCGGAACCAGAGCCGCGCAGCCCCACCGCAATCGCCTCGCAGCTGCTGTTGACGAAGTTTTCAGTGACTAAGCCATCCCCATACAGCGCAGCGGTGAAGTTCGTGCCGCTGCCGATGTCGTCGATGTACGAGGCGCGGCTACGGCGTCCCTCTCTTGCAGCGGGCTGGGCTTCTCGTACCACATACGTAGGTGCGACTGAAGCTGCCTCGACGATGAAGGTTTCCGCGACTGCTGTCATCTGCGCGAACCACAACGTGCGCCAGTGCTTTGTTTCAGTGCCGGTGGCTCGCGAGTTTCTCGACCACCTCCGGAGGATCGAGGACGTGCGTCCTGCGCTTCGTTGCTGCACCGAGGACTGCGAGCTGTGTCTGCGCTGCTGCATTTTCGATATCAGCTGCGCTTGGCTATGCCCTTCCATGAACGTGGTCTCGGACTGCGAACCCGAAGCTTCCTTGCTCCACAATCAACCGCGGACGTCGGGCTGGATGATGATAATGATGATGATGATGGCCCCATGGCTTGTACACACAATGGGGGATTGCCCAAGAAGAAGATGATGATGACTGGGTGATGATGATGATCATGATGATGATGATGATGATGATGATGATGATGATGGCCTCATGACTTGTACACACAATGGGGGATTGCCCAAGAAGAAGATGATGATGATGTAGCCACAATTAATGGCACAAACCAACTATGGGGGATAGGCCACGAATCGAGTGGTAATATGACTCAATAAAAAAAGAAATTGGTTGATAAATAAATAAAAAATGAAACTAAATATATAATCCAAGATGGAAAATAAACTTTTAATACATGAGATAAAGTATTGATAAATACAATAGTAAGCCTTGCGTTGATAGGAATAATAAGAAAAAGAGAATAAATAAATAAGAAAAGGATATACTTAAACTTGAGTAAGTTAAATCATGAATAATAATAGTACTATTTCAACTGTGAATTTGGGCTTTTACTTTTGGAATTTCCGAAACTGAAGTAGAAGTAAATCAATTGTTGAAACTAAGAACTATTAACAAGGCATTCTTTTTGTACCACATAGAAAATTATAAATGGCTAGGCAAACGTTCCTGTGGCTATAGCCCAATACTGTTGCTCCAAGGGAGAGCATAACAGTACTGCTTAAAAGCAATTCGAAATTTTGAAGTGGAATTTCTAGACATAGTTTTCGATTAGTAGAAAACCGCCGACATGACAATAAACAATGATCTATAGATTCCAGTTCATTGTAGAGGTAGCATAGAGGGGATGCCGCCAAACCACATAAGTGCAATTAAAAATTAAGTGTTGGAATACGGCAGCGCATCCTAGTAAATGAAACTTCGAAGCTACGTTTAGGACACCATTTCAGGTTCCATGAATAATTTAGGTGGCAAAAATCTGTACATTTTGCTAATGACAGGGCTTTTTTGTCTTAGGTCGAGGAAAATTGCCTCTATCTGGCTGCAGTGATGTGCGCAGTTGCAGGCAGCACAGATAGCACAGGACCTGTTAAAGAAGCTGTTAAAGACCTGTTAAATAATTCGGCTATTTCATTAATATGAATGTCTCGGTTACCTGGGACCCATACCATATGAATTAAACTTAAGTGAGGTGGTGCTAACGAATAAAACCTGTTCAATGCTGTCGACTTTGTGGGAGCAGTAAGTGCGCTGCATACAGATAGAGAATCTGTGACGATAATAACTCTTGAAGTATGAAGAGGTAATTTCCGCCAGGCAAGAACTATTGCCAAAAGTTCGGCATGAAAAACTGATGGGTAATCTGGTAGGCGAAGTGAAAAAGACCATTCGAGGGATTATGAGTAGATATCCACGCCTGCCCTCTCTTCACACGAAGAAGCATCAGTTGCTATTACATTTATTTTGAAATGGGCCAAATAATATTGTAAAAGATCATTCAAATACATTGTGGGTAGAAATTTGGCATTGTGTGAAAAAATGTCTGCAAATTCAATTTTGAGCGACCCCGGAGACCTATGAAACGGAATTATTTCTCTAAGGCGAACATTTAAAGGTGCTAATTGTGCTTGCACAAATACAACTTGTGGGGTATGGAACCGTGACCACTTGTTCTCAAAAATGGATTTGGCTCACTAATAAATGCATATTGTCCAGATTCATAAGCTCTTAAATAGGTTTGAACCGTAAGCCTGCGGAATCGCGTGTGAAGATTAGGTAGGCGTGCTTCCTGGTATATTACATTATAAGCAACGAATTTAGGAAGACCTAAACGTAGTCGAAGAGCTTCTCTTTCTAACAGAACAAGGGGTCTTAATTTATGTTTTGCACTTCCGGAGAAAGAAACACAGCCAAATTCTATAATCGGTCGTACATACATACAATAAATCCTAATTAGTGTGTCACTTCACATACCAGAACGTCGGTTACTGATTCTACGTAGTAAACTCACGGCTCGTGTCCTCTCCGTTCCAATATTTTCTTTGTGAGAACGCCAGTTAAGTTTGCCGTCATATATGATACCCAAGTATTTAAGCGACTCTACCTGAAGAATGATTCCCTGTTCATATACTAATGGTAACTTTAATGGCCCGGAAAGTGGAAAAACAAGGACTGCACTTTTGTTTACGTTGAGTGACAGATGCAGATTGTGAAGCCACGTCTCTAGAGTGTAGAGGTACGTTTGCAAAGACAGGTGAAGGGAATTGATGTCCCTAGCTGTCACGAAAAATGCAAACGAATAGAATAGTACATGCTTAAAAATTGCGGAACTTCACCTTCTTTGTCTCCGCCGAGCGTAATGTTGTTGTTGTAGACCTGAGTAGTTGTGGCGCATAACCACAGTAGGGAATCGGCCTCGAATAGCGTAGGTACTACAAGCGAATGAAATCAAGGGAATTTAAAATTTGGATGTAGTAACTTCGAAAGAGCAACTTTTGTGAGCGGCAAAAGCAAATATCACAAAATCATAAAATAATATAACACGAAAAACGACCACTATGTAAATAAAGACATAAATAAAAGAAAAACTCTACTGGGGAGGGGGTATAATCAATTCAGCAAGGTAATCGAATAGATTCAATTACTAAACAAACATTTTTGTCGCGGAACCCAAAGTCAGAATCACAGGCACAGATAAATTTAGGCTAATGTGGCGAAGCGGAGTTCAAAGTATTATTTTTTCTGATTTCAGTAATACGTCTACAAAGCAACAAGAAATGGTCTCTTGTCTCCGCTTCCCGACAGAATATGCATCATAGTGAGGGGACTAGTCCTCGCCTCTGTAGACTTAAGTTTAACGTAGGTAGTAAGATTGACAGCCGAGAAATGCTGATGCTTATTCTTCGGCCCTTCATCTTGTGTGTGGTCAAGTTAGCGACAGTGACTTGATGCCGAGAGAAGATTAGCAGCCACAGAGCTTTTGGAACAGCAGGGTCGACAATATAGCTAGTAGGTTTTCATAAAAAGATAAAAGAAAGAAGAAACATCGAAATAAGACATACACAGAAAGAAAGAACAGAACAGTGTTTTTAAATGAGTCGGTTGGAGTCGCAAAGGGACGTTGCTATAACATTGCATATCTTCCTGTGCGTGAAAATGATGCTCCATAAGAATGAACTTTGGATAATCCAGGGTCCTTTGTGAGCGAAAAAGCGTTTCCATTCGTTTCTTCATCGTACTAGGGGTACAGTGCAGATCTGCGGAAAGACGCACAAAGGCAGAAGAAAGGTACACGTGGCATTGCAGTTTCAACAAAACGACTTTGTTAAGAAACATATACAGTGGCTTAGCTAACCGCATTTGTAACTCCTACCGCCTAAATAGTTGACGTAAAATTATTGTATTTTAATGCTTCTTTTCTTCTTTAATTACACACTAATTATATTGTCCACCCACCCATTTTCAAAGCACAGCAGCAGTGAACCCTCCCACGGTTTCAAGTCCCTCAGGCCAACTTGACCATACACAAGGTGAAGATCCAAGGAATCAGCATCAGCATCGCTGTCTCTCGGCTGGCAATCCCATCATGCTTGGTGGCGAGGTAGAAGAAGAAGCTCCGCTCACCCAACCGGACGCCCGCGGTTCCCTCAGGAGCGACAAGGCCTCGGGTTCACAGTCCGAGGTCACGTTCCCTGAAGAGGGGTGCGAGGTGCGGTCGAGGTCAAAGGCGCAGCAGCCCAGAAGCCACTCCCAGTCGTCGGCGCAGCGAGGGACGCCTCTTCTCGATCCGCCGGAGGCGGCCGATAGACTCGCGGACCACCGGGGCCAAGTTCCACCACTGGCCCCAGTTGTGGTTCGCGCAGATGACAGCCGTCGTGGTCACATTCGTCGCGGCAGCGCTAGTCGCACCGACGAACGTGCTGCGAGACACCCAACCTGCTGCAAAGGAGGCACGAGATGGCCGCACCCTGGACATCGACGACATCGGCAACGTCACGAACATCACTGCTGCGCTGCACGGGAATGGCTTCGGTGCTGCATACTTTCTCAACAACAGCCGGGAGGTGTGTGCGTCTGGGCTGCGCGACTCTGGCTTTGCTTTCACCGGCAGCGGCGAGCACATCCACGTACGACGGAGTGTCATCCTTGAAAGAAAGAACTGGCGAACGACAACGTCCGGAGCCCTTCTCAAAGACGGTGCGTGGCCCAAGGCCGAAGGAAAAGGAACGCCACCGCAGAAGTTTGTTGCTTCCCAAATATACAGGGAACGGACGACACAAGGAAGGCAATGCATCGCTAGCATTGCAAACGTGGGGAAGAAGTCATCCGGATAAGTCTCTTGAATCTCAGGACTTAAGACCACCGCCCACTCCCAGAGAAGCTGACTTCGTCTAGCAACGACGAAGACCAGTTGCCGCTAGTTGAACTTGGTTGCGGCTGACTGCCATTTATCGGACAGCCATTCATATCAAATGTAAATATATGCCAGTTCACACGCCTGCGTCCGTTTCTTTCATGTAACAGTATCCTTCATGTCTTACTATTTATTCGCATACGTTTATTTCATTGCGATTCCTTGGGAATTTGATTCTTCTGAAAGCGCAGCGCCATGTGTACCTATCTTGTGGGCTTCGTCATCTTAGTCGGATCAGCGCTGTTCGCCTGAATTGATGGACAAAACATTTGAATCAAATGGATGACGGTTTCTTGTGTTGGGGGAGGCGACGGCGGGGAGGCCCGGTGGTTCTGCTCTCTGGCGGCTGCCTCTGGCCGCCCCCCGAACCAGACCTGCTCGGCCGGTCGAAGCTGATCCCGTGTGAAATAAGCCGAACAGAAAAACCACTGATTCGAAATAAACGAGAAAAAGGGTCACCTAAGGGGTTGAATTATTTGTAAGCGACAAGCAGACACGTATCGGAATTATATTACCAATTAAAAGAAGCCATTGGGCCGACTACCTGTTGATGAGCAGGAACGATAAGCTAAAGGAAAGGGAAAACGGAGATGAAATGACTGCTTGGCGCCGATGGGAGCCAAACCCGCACACCTTGCATGGAGTATGTGCGTTACACAGCGATAGCTGTTAAGCGTATTAGATGTGTTATATATATATATATATATATATATATATATATATATATATATATATATATATATATATATATATATTTATGTTTATATAAAGAGAGAGAGAGAGAACCTGAATATTGCAAGGCACAAAGTTTTGCCAGCGTGCAAGCGACTGCTGACGTGGTGCTCTGCATAGGGAGATGAAAGGGAATTAAAAGGTTCGAGAGGAACGTGGAAAAATGGATGGATAATAAAAATATCCTTAGTTGATAATTCAACCTGAAAATGTTACTTACAGGTGAGACAATGGGCGAATTATGGCTTTTCTATGCCATGAACGGGACATTTTTAATGCTTTCCGAGAAGGCCAATTTCTGACAGGTATCAAAAGAGTTAAAACTATGCACGCCGCTATTTTGAAGGGAATTGAATTGAACCTAAGAACTTCACAACTCATCTGTTTCTCATCATGTTTCTCATCATCAACTACGCAAGTATGCAAATAAACCCATGCTCTCGCAGATGCGAGTAGCCAGTGCCTGAGCGATCGGCGGCAGACATCTTTTATTCCTTTGGGAACGGGGCAACCTGCGGCTATTAATGCATACCTTTAACGCGTACACGCCACCTTGACGCGGTGAGTTTTAACGGTTTTTTGGCGTCGCGTCGGAAAACCAGGTGAAGGCAGGTGAAGTGGGTGCAGCCCGAAAACTCTTGACCAATAGCCGGGGGCTAATAGCGAATAGGTGTCGAATCATAAATAACTACTTCTGTTTTGTTCAGTCAACTCATGCATAATCAGTGTGTACGCGTCATGACATATGGGGAGCTATCGTGGTCCTCTTGACGTCAGGTGACAAACAGGCGAAGTGGGGGTGGTTTAAAAAAGTTTTTGACCAATCGCGGAGGGCTGATTGCAGAATTCGAATAGAAAAGTTTGAAATAGCTTTAGGTTAAAGCGCCCCTGGTTTTGGCGCGGAAAACCACAGAGTTTAATTTAATTTTTAAATAGCTACCTGCCATCAGTGCCGTAACCGCTGCCCTGTGCTCTCTCTTAAGCAATCACTCTAGTGTTCAGTTTGGTCAATGTAGCACTTGTAACTAAACAGTGTAATCATGTATGTCATTGATACCTTGCACTATGGAAATCATGGGAAGTCAAGGCATTCGGCACTCTCGGATAACTCTAACACATTCGTAACAAATTATCCGAGATCGAGAAAACGATCCCCGGCACTTAGCCATAAAATGATTTGCCACGCAGAAAAAAGTTCGAGAACGAGCGTTATTACTTTAATCGGCAGCATGTGAGCCATCATCAGCTATCTGCCACTTACCCACTTCCCCGAACAAGTCTAGAGCCCATCAAATAAATTATTCTCTCCCTCTTTCTGTTTAAAGACTGTGTACTTACGACAATGGTGGTGCATTAGTAGACGCCTTCAGAGCCCAAAGACTGCGCAGTGTGATCAGTAAACGCCAGTTGGAGTTAGCGCTCTGTATGGTGAGTATCGTGTCAATTGTATCTTTATTGCTTAAGTTAGGTTTAGCCTCCCAAAATATAACAGCGAGCCTGTTTGTCTTTAACATTATCCTTGTCACCGACGAAGAAGTACGGCAAATATTTGACAAGGAATGCAATATTTGCTTGAAGGAAATGCATTTGCAGGCATGCGGTATGCGCAACTAGGAACATCACCATGCTTTCGGAGTGGCTTGGTGCGACCCAGCGCAAATGATTTGGCTTCATGGAGGAGAGAAACAAACGCTTTCCTTCCTGCATGTTTTGTTTCGTTTGGTGCCCCTCAAGATGATGACGCATACCCACTATGGGATAAAGTAATGTATCGGATAGAACTAGGAAACAACATTAAGTCATTTCTGGATAATAAGGAAACTATTGGGAAAGAAAACATCCGAGGAAATGTAAAAAAAAAGACATGTTAATTTCTCAGTGGCAATGAGGTAACCATTCCTTCCATTTTTCTTCCTCAAGTTTGTCATCCTAGTCATCAACACAATGTGCGCGCGCCACGCGGCATTCGCTGCATATCTTCAGCCATATTCTAGTCCTGACTATTGATAATCTGTTGTCACCTACGGATTTTCAGACTACAAGAGCACTGTTCGTTTGTACCGAACACATTTTCGGAGACAGTCACAGGTAGGTAGGACAGCCATGCACTCTGCTTTTAGTCAACGTTTGAGGAAGCAAAAGCTGGTGAATTTCCCTTTAGAGTGAAAATTTATTAAGGATACGACAGGGTGATCGGACTGAACTTGCGCGCTCTCGCTCTAACTTGCTGCTTAACAATAATCTTTTGCCCGTTTATGTGCCCTTCTTCTACGTCGTAGGAATATGCATTTACAGTTCGCACTAAACCTGCTTAGGCAATGGTCCTTTGTAAAGCGTTTCATGTCTATATACAGACTGCTTGATGGTGTTCATTGCCAACTTTCAATGATTCTGTTTTTCGCCACGGTGCACTTTCTAGCTAGTTAAGTACGGATTTATAGGTATTGAAAACTTAGTCTGGTTAACGTTCCAATTATTTTTTTAAATCTTTTTTTTTGCCTCTTTCCCGGGTTTTGGTGTTCGTCGCTTCCTCACCAGATTCATTCATTCACAAAACTTTATTAGTGTGCTGAAGCCCGGTCTTTTCAGACCGAGGCGGGCCGCGTCCACGTCGGCACCGCCAGGCCGAGCCTTATGGCGTCATCGTGGACCCTCTGGACAGCCCGTAGCTGATCTTGATATGAAGAGCTTGTTATCAACTTGTGCCAGTAAAGCCATTTTTCTTCGGGGTCGGCGAGAGTCGCGGGACAGCCCGCCAGCATGTGTCTGATGTCAATGATGCCATCGCACACGTTACGTTATACTAGTGGGATTTATATAGACAACTTGGACGACTTGGCACGCACTGGAGCTTCACGAGTAAACAACTCGGGTAACTGAGTATGTGCCCGAATAGACATGTTGAAGCTGGCTGCTGTCAGGCCTAGTGTGCATCATTGGCTCTTCGCCCCGGACAAACAACTTCGGTACTGGCTATTCACGAAACATTCTATATGTGCCATGGAGTATATTTCCCCACTCTTGGGCAGTCCCGAAGAATGAATTCACCACCACAGCGACACAAGTGGCAGGCAGCCTTAAATGTATTTAGGTGTGTGCCGTACTTCCCTACGGACACACTTCCCATCAACGTTCATTCTTCAAAAGGCATCATACATCACTTTCCTCCTCATGGCGCAAACAGCCAGCAGCTGCAGGCGATGAGAATGTGCTCGCGGAGAAAATTATATGCTGCTACCTCGCTAACTCAAACAAGCTCGGGGTCGTTTATATTTTACCATTGCGTTTTGATGGTAAAATATAAATAAATATAGTAATATATTATGATGGCACGCGCTTCGTAGCTGATTTCAGTCAGCCGTGATCAATGAGTAGTAGGTCGCCGCTTCTAAATCAGCGCACGAGAATTCACGCCTAGCAGAGCTCATGCAGATACATGAGAATAGATGAAAAAAAAAAACACACATTTTTGCGTCATTCGTCGTCTTTATATGTTGATTGGCGTAAAGGCCGCTTTTTTTAACACCTAATCACTGCTCGGAAGCCCAATGTCTTATCCACTGTGCTAAACCGGCGCCTCCTGCCAACTCACTGCAGGCGGATGCATCTTCGTACACTGGGTGAGCCCACCAGAGCCCATGCGCAACCTGCGTTCAGCCTCCCCCCGCCTGGAGACCGTCGAGGAGCCCGACTCGCAAGAGCAGGACTTGTCGGCGATCATCGGCAAGACGGGGCCCTTCCATCGGATCATGCTGCTGTACGCCACATTCGCCATGGTGGTCTTCTCTCTGCACTTGCTGCTGCACATGATCGTCCATCCTGGCAGCGTGGACCACTGGTGCCAGCTGCCGGAGACGCCTCCGAACACGACGCTCGAGGAATGGAGAAGGTTGAACATCCCCGAGGAGCCCGACGGCTCCCTCGGCCGTTGTCTCGTGTACAAGGAGGTCAGTGGTGAGCCCGATAACCAAACGCGCCAAACCGACACCTGTGTCAGCAGGTTCTTCAACGTCTCCGTCGACACGATGTCGATCGTGCAGCAGGTGAGACGCGGGCTCACATTTCGTGCCTTTGTGACGTATACGGTTTCTCATCGTGGGTAGCGGGTTAAGCCACTTGTCTAGCTTTAAGCAAAGCATCGGAAAAGATATTGCAGTGACTCCGTTTTACTGAACTCCTCCGTTGACGTAACTGTTACTGTTAATTTCTTTCGGTTCAAGTGGTGTTGCAGCACTAAATTTATGCGCAACGGTAATGGTGTTTTAGTGAGGAGCTTCTGTGTACACCAATAATCAGACGTTCAATGACGAGGTGCACTCTCAACCGCAGCATATATGACTCAACGATTATGAAAAGCTTCTTCTAGCTTTTCTTGTTTATAATAGCAATAATACATTTTCATTACTTATTCGACCATCACCCCAACGGTATACCGGATAAGGCCATGTGTATGTTAATGAAATGTTTATATTGTGGTCCGTTCTGCAGCTGTAATGATGCCAAGTAGACAGATGGGGCAGGCGTTTTGCAACACACTTAACAAACCTTTTCGCTCGCAACAGCTATTTGCCATAAGCCAGTCGAACCCATTAATAACGTAGGTAACAATAACAGCAGTTTCTTATTTTCTATATACGAATGAAAAGCTCGTAAGAGCGGGCGGGCATCTTGATCTATGAGCGTCTGTTGAAGAAACATAAGCGCCTGGGACTCATGACTTTTCTGACCAAACCGCAGAGTGGTTAGAGCCTAAATTTCACCTAGGTGCATAATTTTGCAATTCTTGTAGTTGAATACTACGCGCGATACCCCGTTCGCATTACCTGCCTGTTTTGTCTCGAAGAAATCACAAGTGCACGTAAGCCTGCGGCGACGCCGGGAAAGCCTTGCATACCATTTTTCCGGAACATTCGCTGGAATCTTTTACTATCTTTGCTATCTGCACCACAGAGAGGAGACGGCAAGTACACAATTTTAAATCTACCGCAGTGGGACCTCGTCTGTGACAGGGAATGGCTCTACTCGGCGGTGAGCACAACCTTCTATTCGGGATCGCTACTTGGGCTCGCCTTATCGGGCCTATTAGCCGACAGGTGAGCACACCCGCATGGCTTCTCTCACTTGAATGATAACAAACTGCCAAGACGCGATAATCTCATAACAGCATGCATTAGCTTAAAGCAGTACTGACGGAATGTGTTGGTATTCTTTTCATTGCTTTATTGGATAGTCATGGAGAAAGAATTACGCAACAGAGGCTCAGTTGCCCGAGAGCGCCGCCAATAATTTCGTTACCTTTAAACATGGACGTGTAAATATTCGAAGTTTCGACGAATCAAATATCACAGGCTAACTATGCAAATTGGTGTTAGAATAAGTACTACTCGGTAGTTTCGAATATTTGAAACTAAGCAAATATTTTGCAACAACCGAATGGGAAAGTCCTGTTGCTGCAGTCCACCCGCTAAAGAGAGTATCAGTAGTGAAACAACGAAAAACGCTTTTTCAGGGTATGTACAAGCAAAATGGATGATGAAAGTACTTTTTTCGGTTTCGCAGTGGAAGACTACAGGACAACCTTTGACGTCTGCTCGTAGTCTATCAATTAGTGTCTTTGGCTGTCTAGTCACGTAGAATATCTTCCCTTATGCCATGACCGTGCGCTCAATTTCCCACGCGACGGGATTTTTTCAGATGTGTTTGCAGCACACAACTCCCCTTGAAGCTTTCTTTTTTTTCTTTTCACACTACATGCGATCCTCTCATGACTGCCGTTTCATTAGCGTTTGTTATAAAGCTCTCTTCTATACAGCGGCCATTATTTCTTGGACAGCATGTGTGCAACCAGGGTATGACGATTTGGAGAAGATATGTGTGCAGTTTTTTAGGACAACTGGTGATCTTCTGTTTGGAAACTGTTCTTTTTTCCTGCGAAGCCGCGAAAGCCGCATGTTTTTTTTTTTTGCACTAGTCAGTACGGGCAGTGGACATAACACTATAGAAATAAATATTTCTGCTGTAAAAACCTATATGAAGCTGCGCTTCTCCATTTGATATTCGATTCGCTATTCGTTACCTAGTATTCGTATTTGATTCAGATTCGAAAAATTTGGTATTCCTCCACCTCTACTTTTATATTGGACACTTTCAAGGCACACACCAAGAGAACTGCGGGTTCGGACGTAAAAAAAGGAGACTCGTCACGTCATCGAAACTCGGTTGTCGTGGTCTCGTCGTACCAGTTAACACTGGTGCCGGCTCACGTGCTAGGGCCGTGCTGCCGAAAAGCTGAGTACCTTGAGCACTGGACGGGACAGGCGGGGAGAGTGTGTATCCCCTGCGTTTTCAAGAAAAGCGGGCAATTGGACTGGCCAATTTGACAGGTTTTGCCGACGCTGTCATTGCATGGCCTTCAAACACTACACCGGGCTAACCGGTGGTCTCCTAAGTCGTTTGTCATAACATGCCACTGCTAAATTCGCTTTTGCTAAGGTTTTGAATATCCGTTTTCACTTCCGAAGCGGCTCTGCGACTGACGCTCATCTCAAACGGGAGTTTTAGGAAGGTACTGTAATTACAGGCGGTCGATATGCTCGGCCTGTAATTTTTGGCTGAATAAAAGTCTTACACCACAATAATTGTGATGCTCTAAAACATTGAAGCCTCATACTGTATTTACGAAGTTGACACTACCTAAATATCCAAAGAAAGAAAAAGCGGAATAACAAATTTTCATTTTCGTTTCAGTATTTATTCAACACGTGTAGAAGCTAAGTGAACGTGGGCTGGTTTCTAAACATGAAAAATAAAAATAAGGTCGGGCGTAGATGCACGTAACCGTAGTCGAAAAGATCGAACAACTTAATGTAATAGCAAAAGAAAACGTTATCCAGAAAGCACTGTTGCATTGTTCTTTTGCAAATTTCTGTGCAGTTGTGAGAGAAGTAACACTTAGTAGGCGGATAAATCAACGCCAAACAGGGATTTTTCACAGTCGCGCCCGTGCCGCTGGTCCACTGACATCCGCTTGAGCTATTGAATATCGGTACATTTTTTATGCGATTTCTTTTGACCAGATAATGCTGTTAAACGTGCTGAGCGGCTTTTTGTTGAAAGCACAGCATCTCCTTTTATTTGCATTTGTGAAAAACTTGTCTTATTTTGCCACATGTTTGCATTATATATGACGCTTTAGTGCGATTAATATCTATCACCCATTTTTCAGCCTTATCTCATTCTGGCGCATAAGGTATCCACTCCAGCTAAATCAATTTATAAGTTATCGCAGAAAAAAGAGAAAACAAGACAGAACTATCGACAAATATAAACGTTTGAAAATATTTGAAAATATGAAATATAAGGCGTGAAATGCACATTGTTGAAATTGAAAGCAATTATTAAAAAATATTTAGCTAAACGTTTTTCATTCGCAACTGTATTATGCCTAGTTAAGGGAGAATTGGGCCTGAAATGCCTACTTTTGAACCGACATGCCAATTTTAAAGAAATTCGGTAGACTGTGTTGTCTTTTTGTCATTAGAGCATGTAGTAAATTCGACTATTGCAGCACAAATGCGAAAAAAATTATGTATGTCCCATTGAGCAAATAAGTGTGTCACCTCACAAAAACTATCATTTTAAAAATTCTGAAGTTATATAACCTTTATTTGACTAAATATATTCTGGACACTCTAAATTGCAGCTTAGAATCTGCACAAACCACACCACCTTAAAGCTAAGTCTATTTTTTGATGTTACAGTGATCTTGACATTTATATTTTTTTATAGAGGCAATCTATAAATTTAAGATGTCCACAGTCTGGTACCTCACAAATTTTCAGCCCGCAAACAATCTTACAAACTGTTTTCGCCATTGCAGTTTAGAAACCATAGTATTCCTAAAATTACGAATTGACCAAAAAGCGCGAACTGAAAAAAAGTCGGCTCAAGGATTTCGCAAAATGCCAAATCGTATGCAACTCTCGGGCAAGAAAGCTAATTTTCCTATCTTCTTCCGTGCACGCAAACAAACTTGTCGAGGAACTTCTTTATGCGCTTAGGCTTCAAAAACACACAAAATTAGAAAGTGATTTCCGACTAAAATTGCGGTTTCTGTCCCGCATGGCTCCTTAAGAAACCAATAAGCGCCAGTAACTGCTCGTGTCATAGCAGAATAGAGTAGCAGCGGATTGGCAGCAGTAAACGCAATAAAAAGTAAACAGAAAAGCTTATTTGTCGCCGATGCACTTGCGCTTGCGCTAAGGGTTGCAGCACACGCTGTATTGGATGGTAATACAAGGATGTTGCCACGCGTTACCGATTTGCCCTGCAGGCACTCAGTCATTATGCTGCAAAACGCGTTTCACGAAGTGTGCAGTTTTACTGCATTTATATAACCGCTTCGAATCAAATAGGCGGTAAAATATGGGTAGAATCTGCATATAGTTCTTTTTAAAGCCGTAATCTACCACGCTGGACGATTAGTTGTTTCAATCATGTGCCTCTACAATCTGCCACGGCTGCTCTGGTGCAGGGTAGGCAGGAAACCCGTGGTCTGCTTCGCGGTCGTGCTTCTGGAGGTGGCGGGCGTGTCTCTCTACAGCGTCGAGAGCTTCGTCCTCTTCAACGCACTCCGGTTCCTGGTGGCCGCTTCTGTTTCCGCGCTCTCCTACACTAACTACGTGTTGCGTGAGTGTGATCGCTTGGCAGTACGCCGCCTTTACCGTGCATGATAGTTGGCAGGCGATGCTCCGGAAACTGCGCAATTAGTGCGGTCACAGAAGCAGCACTCCTGGGCCGGTATTTTGTAGCGATGCCTTTTCCGATTCTATGCTTTTTCAGGCTTTTCGCGCTTGGCCAGTGGTCAGAGCGACGGTCTGCCCACACTATCAACGGGATCAGGAGGCCGTGTGTGGTGGATGATAAGAATAGCATAGAATAAGGCATAAGGCATCGCTACAAAATAGCGGCCCTAGGCCCTTCGTATCGTGGTCGTTAGGCGCCCGTTCCTATAGCTGTTAGGCACCCGCTCCTGCGGCGAGTGTCATGAAGCCTAGTCGAGGGAACGAGCACGCATTTCGCGTGCGATACGAAGGTTGCAGGTTCAATTCCCACCTGCGGCAAGTTGTTTTTTCATCCACTTTAATTTCCATTAATTTATCGTTTCTTCATTTCATTTATTAAGCAGAAGTAATTTCCCCTATGTTCTCCGGTGTCAGTGTTTGTTGGCTTCTCATGATATGACTATATATATGTATATATATATATATATATATATATATATATATATATATATATATATATATATATATGTATAGTAATATTATAAGAAGCCAACAAACATTGACACCAAGTACAACAAAGGGGAAATTACTTGTATTTAATAAATGAAATAAAGAAACGAAGAAGTAATGGAAAATAATGGAAATTAAAGTGGATGAAAAAACAGCAGACGAGGGTCTGCTGTTTTTTACAAACATACGAGGGTCTCGAATCCGGCTACATTGATGCCTTCAGGTAGCATATGTGGGTTTATTGACCAGTTGCCTTCACCCAAAAAAGATCACGCTCTCGTGACGCCTGCGGCAAAAAGGACGTCCCACGTCCGCCGCCAAGGTCTGTGTGAGGTGGCGCTGGCTAACACTCCCAGGGTTCTACTAAGACACATAAATACCCAAGAAAGTGGATGGGAAAACAGCGCCGCGGTAGCTCAATTGGTAGAGCATCGCACGCGAAATGCGAAGGCTGTGGGTTCGGTTCCCACCTGCGGCAAGTTGTTTTTTCATCCACTTTAATTTCCATTAATTTCCATTAATTCTTCGTTTCTTTATTTCATTTATTAAATACAAGTAATTTCCCCTTTGTTGTACTTGGTGTCAATGTTTGTTGGCTTCTTATAATATTACTAATAAAATCGGGACCCTCGGTTAACCCCCTTTCTTCTCGTTTATATATATATATATATATATATATATATATATATATATATATTCTAAAGGTGTTTATTTGGCAGAGCTCGGGAGCAGCGCAACGTCGACGGGCAGGGCAGTCACAGCTTCCAAGCACGAGAGCCGTTGCTGAGCAGGAGCGCTCGACCCACTAGCGTTTAGAGCCAGTAGCGCTGAACCCACTAGCGTCTCTTCTACAATCTCTTCGCTACAATATATATATTATTGTGTGACGCACAGTTTTTTGGTCGCGAGTGCGAGCTGTGCGAGAAGTATCGCTAGCATTTTAACGCCGACTGATATGTACAAAACGTCAGATAAACTTTTTTTTCACGGGCGCCGCCATAATCCGTAAGCAGTGGCGCAATCTAGTGAAAGTCGCGATGCTGGCTTTGGCGAGCGCTTCGTGTGGTACGCCAGATGCACGCTCGGCCGCAGTTACCGGTGGCTGTTGTCGCGCTCGCGCGGTCTGTTGAGTATCACGTGGCCTCTTCCAAGAGAGAAACGGTTCTGTTTGACGTACCGAAGTGATTTAAGTCGGCATGGCCGGAGTTTCTGCTGGTGCTGAGGTGGATGGAGCACCCAGCGCTATTGCGTGAGCATGTGTTTGATACTACGATCATCCTGGGACGTCAGTTACGTATTTTTGAAATTTCCTGTCGCGAATGTGCCCCTTCTGTATTCTCACTGTAATTATAAACTATGGGTTAGCAGCTGTTAGTAGCTACGATACATAAGGCGATCCTAAAAGCCTGGGTACCGTTGCGCTGCGGAATAAGTTGTGCTGTTTATATATTTTGACAAGAGCTCAAATTGTTTTCTGTAGATACATTGCGGTGACTATCTTGGTTTTTGGACGAGGTTTCCGCCGCACGAATAACATAGAAGAGGTTACTAATAAAAGCATACCGTACACTGTGAATCACACTGTCTTGTGATCACGCGACCGGCAGCGGGCGGCGCGAGCGTCTGAAGCAGCGGTAGACGATGTGGGTTGTAGATCACTCTGGGCTCTATAGTGCATAGTCGACGCATGCGGCATGGCCTTGCTAGGCTTTACGGCGTCCTTAGCCTGTGAGGGCTCTTTTCCTTTCGAAAGAAGAGGATGAAAACCCATTCCTCTCCGGTCTCGTTCGTCCCGTTGCCTACGACACATTCACCTCGTTTTACAGAAACCATGTTTTCACAAATTATCGTCGGATTTTTGCCTGCTGCTGCTTTACAGTACAAAAAGGCAATGCCGAAGCACAAAACTCGTATGTATCATGCTGGTTTACCAAGCTCACTGACCGCTGTGTTGAGCAACTCTATCGGCATCATACCGCAGGCTAACGTTGACACAGCACAGGGATTCCAGGCCGACTCGATTTTAAGTGCCTGAGATCGATGTCAGGGGCCGGCGCAAATGCTTTATAACGGTTGGCGCTGAGTTGTTTCGGGGTTGCATTAGGTTGAGCCTACGCGAGCACTCTTAGGTTTTAGTTGTTACGCCGAGCAATCAGATGGTGAGATTTTCCCATTCACGCTGGCAAATCCGAGACGCCGCTTCTTTTCGCTCAATAAAAAAACGATACAGACAAAAACGTTCGCAATGCGCACACACGACGCGTCTGTTGATGTGCGTCGCACGTTTACGCAGCCGAGAAAAATGCCCGCATACTGTAGTTACCGTGGCAACGAAAGGCTGCACAATGGTTCTTCGACGACCTCGTATAAACTGACATCACGTAACATTTCACGGAGAAGGAACTAAAGCCCCTCCAAATAGCACCCGACGGCAACACATTAAAGCAGCGCCGCGCCGGTTCGCGCAAGCGAGAGGAGAAGAAAAGGCTCGCTGCGCTCCATTTCCTCCTGGCCTGATGAAAACGTCTATATCTAACTTGACTGAAGTCCCTACCAGGCTTTGACCGCGACTGGCGACTAGGCTAAGGCCACGCCCAGATATTGGTATATCTGACATTTATGCTCTTCGTGGTTCGCCGGTTTTATGTGCCAAAACCACGGTTTCATTGTGAGGCAGGTCGTTTTGGGGGACTCTGGATTAATTTTGACCACCTGGGGATCTCTAACGTGCCCCCAATACACAGGACCCCACAGACGGTCTTGCATTTTGCCACTGGTATCGAAATGCGGCCGCCGCGGCCGGAATTCGATCCCGTGACATCGTGCTTAGCAGCGTAACAGCATAGCCGCTAAGCCATCCCGGCGGGTGCGGTTCTTACATTTCGTCAAGTACAAAATTTCAATTTCTGGCAGTCGAGTGCAATTCAACTTACGTTTTCACTGCTATTTGATGATGTTCCCCGATGATTTCTGGGTATGATATTGTTATCAAGCACTTTCAGCTCGTATAAGTGCAAGCCGCTACACTTTAGCAGTGATCCTTTTGACTTTAAGGGAACGTCCAGGAATGTTACCTTTAAGAACACGACCCTGCTCGAAATTAAAGGGACGAAACCAACACTGCCTCAAAGCATGTCTTGACCCGCAAATAAAGAGGCAAGCAATAAATTTCACGGCGAGGCTGGTATTGCGAGTGTAATCATTGACATGTCGAAAATGCAGTGGCTAGCTGCCCTGAACGGCTACGTATATACCATGTACAGGCGACCGATTCCTTAACAGTACGCAAGTATCGATTGGCCGGCCGGTCAGTGCCTTCTAACGGCGCGAAGCGATCAGCAAGATGTTGCTGATCTCGTCGCTTCGTGCCGTTCGAATGCGCTGACTGCCGGCTGCAGTCGATGCTGGCGCGGCGCTGCATCGGCCGATTGTGCATGGGCGCCAGCAAATGGCCCTTTGGTCGTAGTCTCCCTCACCATCACCTTTCATTGGTGTTCACACCCTCTACCAAGACTTTGTTCAGGGCGGTAGAGAATGGCGATGAGCTTACAGACATAAGCACGTGCCCCTGGTGACAATCACGAGCATATATAAGGCATAAACGGCGAAGGATTAAATATGGTCAAACAAATGGCTAACAGCGCAAAGAATGCGAAGTGCAGACTGAGACGGAGGAAGCGCTGAGTGCCAACCAATATTTCATTGCGCACACAACATTACCTACAGAAGCGTCGATATGTAGGAGGGAGAGGAGAACGTGCCAAAGTAGGAATCCTGTCCCTCCTGCCTATTCAAGTTCCTGTATTTATTCCTGTGTGCGCAATAAAATATTGGTTGATAATCAGCGTCTCAGTCTGCGCGTCCCATTCTTTTCGCTGCAACTCGCGTTTTTTTTTTTTTTCAGCCATGTACCAACCAACTCAATTAGTTAACATTTTATAACTTTAAGAATGCTCGCAACGCTCAACAGGGCCACGTGCTTCTAGCTGTAAGCTCATCGCGATTCTCTACCACCCGCAAACGGTGTTTCTCACTTTAATACATCTTTTGGTTGCTTCATGTATTTCCCCGAAGCAGCCGACATGAGCAACTGAACCGCGCTACCTATAGTGAGCTAACGCAGTCCATCAACACACTTGTGTAGCGTACATGATGTCTCTTCCCGCCTTTGCACACGCAGTGGTTGAGTTCGTCGCGCTGGAACACCGAGCCCTGTACGGAACCTTCACTTATTGCGGCTTCAGCGTCGGCGTCCTTCTTGGCAACGTGATCGCGTACCTGATCCGGGACTGGCGAACTGTGCAACTGGTCATCATGATTCCAACCACTTTGCTGTTCGTCGGCTTCTGGTCAGTCTGTCTACCGGTCCGCAGTTATGCACAGCACAGCACAATAGTGTGAATCCCACGTGCCAGGCTTATGCGGTTGTTAGGGAGAAGCCCCAGACAGCTATATGCGAACTAATATGGGTAAATATTGCGTTCAAGATGGCAACCACTCTTTCGTGAAGGTCGCCTTAGCGCATCTAGCTTCCACTACGTTGCCATACCGTTCTCTTCTTAGGACGTGTCTGAGCTTTGTTTGTTTCTTGGATCCACTGCCACGTAGCCGTACTTTTAGGACGTTTTGAAGCTTTATTTGTTTCTTCTTTATTTTGTCAATATTCCTTAAGGTTTCGCGGAATAGAACAGTGAAAGGAGGTTCTACAGAAGGACCTGAAAGCTACAAGGAAAGACTACCACCAAGGATACTCCATCATTCAACAAAAAAATTCTTAGAAGAAACGACATGAATAATACTGCCAAATTTGAGAGAGTAAGAAATACTAAAGTCAAAAATTAAAAAGAAAGCTCTAGAGCAATATATTGAAAAAGTAACAAATAAACAAAGGAAAAAAAAGCGGTCATGGTCTAGTCAAACGATCAGCGTCAGGGATAATCAAGAGCGGTATTTACGGAACGGCATGACAATCGGAGCGGCAAAATCACGCCAGGACAGATCGCATGATCAAGGAAAACGGGAACAAGAAAGCGTGAATAGATATCTGCCCGAACCCATTGCTGAGATCTAACTGTCATAGTTCAAACGGCAGGCGAGGATACATAGACATTAATTAACACATAGACATTAATTTAGACTGCATGTTCCCTACAATGTGCTTCTCAATATTAAGTAAAGAGCCACTACATAACCTGTTTATCCTAAATATAATGTCAAATGCACGCGTAATAATACGCAAGCTGTTTGTGTTTATTCGTATTTCCGCGGCCACCACTGTTAAAAGAATACGACAGCAATTTTACATGTATATATATATATATATATATATATATATATATATATATATATATATATATATATATATATATATATATATATATATATATATATATATATATATATATATATAGAGAGAGAGAGAGAGAGAGAGAGAGAGAGAGAAAGCGATCGTGCAGTTTGTTTCGTGAAACGATATCAGAATCTACGGCGGTGTACCTACAAGGCGACTCGCAACACGATGTTGTATTTCCATCTCTGTGTGTCTGCCAAGAAAAGCAGTTTTTCTCATATCGAACAGGATGAGGTAATCACTTCATACACATACAATAAAGTTGTGTTTGTGACGTGTCACAGCGACATAATGAAATATTTTGAAAGTTTGCAACGCACCAGTCAGTATCAAGAAATGGCTTGAGACGCGATCATGTCCCTGCCCTGTATCCAGGTCTGAGGAGGCTACCGCAGTGCCATTAAAGCTGTCGGTATACACGCAGGCTTCTGCCCGAATCTCCCCGTTGGCTCATTACGACACTGCGGATCCAGCAAGCGTGCGGGGCGGTGTCTCTCATCCTGCGCAAGAACCGGATGCCTGCCAAATCCATCCGCAGCGTTATCAAGCGCCTCAGGAGCCGTCCAATCAGCATGCTTCACCAGAAGGGTGGCGCGTCTTCTCCCGGGTCTGCTGGAAGGCTATCGCCTCGTCGAAAGGCAGGGGTAGACCGTATAATCTGTCTCAGCGCATATCCCGAAGTCCTTTCTATGAGAGAAGCATTCGTAAGAACACGCGGTGTGCCCTCTTCGTTTACGCTCAAACGTCGAATTAAGAAGACCAGTTCTTACCAAAAAGTAAATAAACGATGAGCCTTTCATTACTGGATACACACTCGTATAGTCTTGCACGTCTGCACCCTCGAAGCAACGAACTGAGCTCAACGTCTTATCAGATTTAACTATGTTTTGGGGAAAATACGGGAGTCTGCGTCGAAAACCTCTAAGCAGCGAAGTGGACTTAATGTATCACCCTATTTAACAAAGCTTTGGGAGAAATATGAGCCAAATTTACGAAAACCATATTGATACGCTGGGTTTTAATTCAAGTAACGGACGCCACTGATCGCTCAAAATAGTTTGCTTCGCCTGTGAAAGAACACAAACGCTCGACGGGCTCACAATCCAAATGAGAGCATGGGCAGGCAAAAATTTTACATGCATTTTCGGTGTTGAGCACATATTGTTAATCCCATTAGTCTTTTTTACATGTTTCAGGTTTAACGCAGTTCTTCATTTAACTGAATATTTTTTTTATTTCATCACCATCGTTAAATCGAGATATAAATGGACAACCTAAGGAGGTTCAGGGCACTAGGTGCAGCAAGACGAGCATGGCCAAAACAACGTGGTACTGCAAGAGACTACCCATCACAGTGGTATCATATTCACTGTGGGTGAATGCGGAAGCTACGATCCTGATTTGCGTATTCAGGAAACTTTAATGTAACTGAAGTACTCATATATGTAAACCAGCGGGATCGTTCGGAATGCCTGAGAATGATAACGCAAGGTCCACCACATGGTTTAAGGGGAAGCGGTTTAGACAGTATGCAGCCACCCACGAGCTTGCCAGTGTGGTCTCGTCGCAGCACCTGACGAAGTGTTTTAAACTGGTATGAATGAAAGGTGAAAGGTTGAAGAGAAAAATGGAAAGCCTCATATTCTAGTTGCCAACTGCATTCACTCGGCTAAGAGATAGGTTGTGTTTTAATAGAAAAGGCAAAAACCTTGACTACTTGCCAGCTGTCTGCGCAGCATAATAATAAAAAGAAACACTCAACTTTATTGCGTGCTGTGACCATCACAAGACGACACTGAAACAACAATATATATTTTTCATCAGAGTGTGTCATTCTACTTCGCCAGCGCATCTTATCGAGCAGCTTTAGGGCCATCCATTTTTTTAGAATCTCCATGAGATAACCTTGCCAATTGCTCACACGATAATAAAAACTCGGAATGGCACAAAGAAGGAACTAACAATTGAATGCAATTTTTCTGGGTTCTTTTTTTTTTTTTCAGGCAGTGAAGTTCGAGCGCCCGGATAAGTCTATATGGGAACTCTTGGTTATTTTCGTCACCCAGTACCAACTTTCTAACACGGCGTTGTGCCTCTCCTGGTGGGTCAAAGCGCCACATGTTCTAGTTTGCAAATACGAAATAACTTATCCGTGTATGGCCGTAATAACCGATAGCACTACGTTATCTACTGAACGCAGTGGCTGCTATACACTTATATAGTTAACCAGGGTGATTTAGATACAGCGCTTCCAAGAAGCTTTGGTTACCTGAAAACCTGAAGTCTTTAGTACGCCTTTCGCGCTGTTTTGGATCAAGGCAGGATGTACCTTGGTTTAACTGTTCCAGCCACCTGCGTCCACTGCCCAAATGTCTATCACAGGCAGCTCAAGTCCTCATTTACAAGGCGAGCGCTGGTAAAGCCCTTACAGAGGAATTAAAGGACTTTACATGGCATTTTTACGGGGGACCTTACAGAGGACGTACGTGCCAGATGCACGGCGAGCACATGCAAGTCGCCATGGTGCGCAACACGTCATACAACAGCACAACAAGTCATACGTGAAACACGGGTGCCTGTCCAGCAATGAAATATCTCCTGTGGGATGGCCCTGGTCAGGAGGCGACTTGAGCTCTCTATCGTGCTAATCTGTCATCGTATGAACAGTGGATTTTACTCCGTCCGCAAGCCAACATTACTCGGGTCCTGTAGTCAGTGCGGGATTTCGCCCGTGACGGAGTAGTCATCGCATCGACTTTGCCACTTTATTTTTTCCCCATTCCCTCTTTCCTGCAACATAAGCTAGCGTGCCTTTAACTTGCATATTAGGGTTTTTCCCATAGATTCCGTAATCTCTGCGTACTTTTGTATGCATGGCTGATATTGTAAATAGATGGCCGATATTGTTTTGCAGATGCTGAAGCACCTTACTGGCTGAGCGTAGCCAGATCGCTTTGCGTTTCTTCTAATTACCGATCACGAAAGGATACATTTCTGGGTTAAAATTACTCGATCACCACAGATATTGTCGGGCGTGGTCGTGTGCATACTATCACTTATACATTCGTACGGCCGGTGCGATTCGTTCACAGCTGCGTCTAATAATAAAGCAGATGCACTTTCTCAAGACAGGGCTCGGAAGATCTAGTCCTTTAACGCCATGTATTCATCTGTGGTGCAACTGATTCTATATAGAGATAGTGTGTGAAATGTTCGATAAGTGTTGCTCCTCGAATAGGCAGCTGCACAGGCCAACGTCTCACGCTTTGCAGGTTCTCGTGCTCAGTCACGTACTACGGTATCGCCTACGACGTGAGCGCCCAGTCGGCGAGCAACGTCTCCCAATTCGTGGTCGCCGCGGTGGCGCCACTCGCGGCCTACGTCTTGATCAGTCGCCGAGGCCGGCGGGACGTTCTCGCTGGGTCGCTAATTTTCACCAGCGTGTGCTGCATCGTCATTGCCATCCTCCCGAGAGGTGTATACGGCCACAATACAAGTTCTTAGGCTGACCTTTTTTGTTGTTGTTGTTGTTGTTGTTGTCTGCGAACCACGATGCATGTTCGTAGGCATGGATGAAGGAAATAAACTAGGAAGGAGCACTGTGTCGCCAAGCCAGGCTTCGAAACCCATTCTTCATGAAACCATCCCTTTCGTTTCTTTCATCTCACAAAAAACCGGCCCAACGCCGGGCCATGCCCGGCGTACTCGGCCCAGTCTGCTTAACTACCTGCAGGCTTTATTTGACGCACACTTGTTCGAGTCCTTGGTAACTACTTTGTTCGTTTTTTTTTCCTAATATGCTGCTGCAACTGTGGTGAATGCAACGTATTAATTTATCGTCTTCGTTGCAACGTATACGTACGAGCGTGCCACGCGCAATTTGTTGTCGCGTACCCGCCGCGGTAGCCCAGTGGCTATGGCGTTGCACTGCTGAGTTCTAGGTCACGGGTTCGATGCCGGAAGCGGCTGCTGCATCCCGACGAGAGCAGAATACAAGAACGTCCATGTACCGTGCAATGGAAGCACGTTAAAGAACCACAGGTTGTCAAAACTAATCTGTAGACCCACACTACTAATAATCATATCGTGGTTTTAACACGTAAAACGCCGTTTTTTTATTAATACATTTTTTTGCTGTCGCGGCCATTCTCTGTGCTGAAGACTGTGCGCTCAGCACGGCTAGTGTGGCGGCGGAAAGACGCTAAATCATACAGCGACATGGTAAGGTGTTGAAACAACTCTCTTAGCTTCAACTGTGGCGTGCGCTGCTCCTTCCCAGTTTTTTTCCTTTCTTTCCTTCCTTCCATGCTCATAGATCATGTGCACTCAAAAAACCCTAGCAACGGCACGTATCACTTTTTTAAACTTCGCTTCCTGTTTTCGCAATGACAGATCGCATAGACCGGTTCCTAGCCATTTTGATTGCGTGGTTCCTTATCAACGTGGCATTCACCGTGATGTTCCTGTACGCAACCGAAATCTACCCCACGACCATCAGAGCACTGGGCTTCAACTTTGGAGCGGCCTTCGGTCGACTGGGTTTCATAATAGCACCTATCTTCTACGGCACTACCATGATGGTGCGTCACTTTAGACGTACCACTGATTTACGTGTGATTGAGAACGTTGTAAAGAGAGCACGTTTGTTGTTAGGGAACGCGCGTCTGCGTTTGCATCTGCTGTGGATTTGCTACCTGCCCGGCACGCAGTGAAACGATAACGAACACAGGGCGCGGGAGAGTGTGATCTACATTTCTGACACAGGCTGTGCTGCCAGACCGCATGTCCAGGCTGTGTAACACGAAACTCAAACCTTACCCAGCATTCATAACGTAGCAATGCTCGATGTTCAATGAGATAGTTTTGTTCATTCTTTTAAATATCAGTAAAAGGAACATACGAAAAAAATAAGACTTTTTCTCGACATCCACACATAAGCACAGAATGCATGCACGCAAGCAACCGTGTCGCATGAGCGCAGAAAATCTATCACGACATGATCAGGCCACCCGTACTGTGACCCTCGTTGAATTCCGCCCAACTTTCGGCACTAGTGATGCGCGTTTGCAATGTCGTCATTTGGTTCGCGCAGAGCATCTCCCTCACGACTCTGCTTTTGCCACGTGCTTGTGTAGAACGTGTACGGATCCCGGATGGTGGGCTACTCCGTCCTGTCCCTGAGCTGTGTTGTGTCCGGGTTCCTGGCGACCAAGCTTCCTGAAACTAAGGAGACTCACCTTCCAGATAAGATCAAGCCCGAGCACAGCATATTCGAGTACGTGGTTCCCAGCTCTCTGTCGTCTGTCTACGGCGAACAGTCTAGCAGCGCGTTTATCGCTGGTTGTTCCAACTTGTCCAGTTGTTCCTTTATGTATCCCGTGCGGTCGCTATATAAATTCTGCGAACGGATGTCTTAGTCAAGCCCCCCGTCACCCTCCCCTCTTTTTTTCAGAGCCAATCGCTTTTTGTGCATTCTTAGAAGCTGTTTATCGATGTATAGTTGTACGAACTTTGAGGCTCACCCAAGCCACCGCCGTCACCATCAGTGCCGCCATGCTGTCTCAGGTGCGACGGCGAATGTGCGGTCCGCGTCGCGTGTGCACCGAGCCTGCTCAGCCCGCGCGGTTGAGCGCGTACACTGTAAAATAATTGACACCCTTAAACGTAAAAAAACGGTGTAAATTGTTCTATTGTTGTTGTTCTAAATTGTTCTAAATGGTTGGGTTTAAGAGCTTGAGGGTTAAACCAATTTACACCCTTGTTCAGTTTTAAAGGTGTAGACTGTGTTTACATTGCACACAGCTCGCGCGCCGAGGACAGAGGAAAGGACGCGGGGCCGTGTGTTCGACGTGATCTGCTGCCGGTGTTAAGGAGAACGGCGAGCAGGCAAGCGCCAGCCAAAAAGGATGGTGACTTGACGCGTGCTGTCTCTACACATAGCACAGCTGAAATGGTGGAGACATTACAGGAATGGTCGCTTTAGGCCAACGCGAGCTCCTCGCGCTCGGTCCGCCCGCCTTGATGCCGTGGAAACTCGCCGTGATCGAGCGAACTATGTTCGTGTGCGTCTTTAGGCACGTTACACCACGCTTGTTTATCGAAAGACAAGATGGGGGCCCACAGATGGGGGCGACAAGGATCTCCTATGTTTCGACTGCTGGGCCTATCTTTGTCAAAGGCGGTTTACCCTACAACCTCACCCCGGTTTGTGCAACTGTTATAACACGCTTGTTAAGTATAGTTGCTGCAATTTACATTGCTCACAAAACTACAACCCTTACTTCGAGTAATAGCCGGATATCTTATATCGCTGCAGTGTTTCTCCTTCTACGGGTGGAACTGCGACATTACGTTTTTCCCCACGGGGCGCATACAAGGTACACTCGACGACGTATTTTGGGTTAATGCTAATTTGGGTTAACGCCTCAAATTTGTGCCAGTTCACTTATATATTTTTACATAGAAGCCTTACCTGGAGGTTTTACCCCTATAGCAACCCGCCGTGGTTGCTCAGCGGCTATGGTGTAGGGCTGCTGAGCACGAGGTCGCGGGATCGAATCCCGGCCACGGCGGCCGCATTTCGATGGGGGCGAAATGCGAAAACACCCGTGTGCTTAGATTTAGGTGCACGTTAAAGAACCCCAGGTGGTCAAAATTTCCGGAGTCCTCTACTACGGCGTGCCTCATAATCAGGAAGTGGTTTTGGCACGCAAAACCCCATAATTCAATTACCACTATAGCAATTGCAGAAACCAAGCTCCGAGCCCCGTGCAAGGGGCTGGGTGCTTCTTTAAAACGTATACATATGCGCCCCATCAAAGAGACTGTGAATGCGACTTTATTCTTGTTTGAATAAGTGTTCTCAGTCGCGATGACTACGTCTTCTTTTCGTGCTTCAACAGTTTCAGCCCCATGTGGTTACCTGGCAGCCGACGTCCCAAGGACACCCACGAAGACGCCAATGCCGATACAATAGTTGGCAGTGGCATGCACATGACAGCGGTGCTTCAATTCGCTAACGTGTTCGGCGGAATCACGAAATGTGGCGTGGGCGGTAGCAGGCGTTCCGGATTTGAAAAGCCGGCAACTTCGAGCGCTGTGCAGGAGCAGCCATCATCGTCTTCGAGTACGAAGCAGAGTTTGGTGGCAGAGAATGCGAAATCACAGGACAATTCAGCAGGTTTGCTTCCCATGCCAACTGCCATTTTGTACATAATTCTCATATTATTGTCCTGTGCTGACGACTTGTTGACAATGATGCGTTGCACAACCTCTATGCATGCCGAACCGCTTAAACTTCTCGAACTATAACACACGAACAAACTGTTGTTGTACTAGTGCCTGCAGTCAAGTAAGAAATAGACGACATGGTGCCACTTCGGGTCAAATTAGGTATGTATAGTACGAGCCATTAACGTAGTGTCAATAAGTTGTGCTTTGGAGGATAAAGTAGACAAAAAGACAGAATTAGGACACAGCAAAAGAAGTAACGCACTCAACTATAGTTAATTTGACCTCGAAAACTTCGACTTATCGCTAACTTCGAACGCTCTGACAATCTCGGCTAGAAGCCACACATTGCTGTGCAAGAAAAACTCGTTTAGTTCGAACGCGAAACAATGTGGCTTCGATTAATTCGACCATAAGCGACGCCCCTTCATGCGCGTAGTGGTGCCCAAAAGCTTGAAAACACAAGTAATTTAGCAGATGACGCTGCTGCTTCCGTAGCCATGAAAGCCCTTGATTTTATCTTTTAGCGGCCGACTCTCCATCTGCCCTTGCAGCAGTTGATTTCTGCCCGTTTAGTGTCGTGTTCAAGGCAGAAAGCTGGGCTAGTTGGTGTGTCATCATTATTCAAACGACTAGCGCAAAATAGCAGGGACAAAGACAGAGAAGACGACAGGACGAGCGCTCGTCCTGTAGTCTTCTCTGTCTTTGTCCCTGCTATATTGCGCTAGTCTTTTGAATAATAGTGTCGTGTCACACGCCCAGATTCGCCAGTCTGCTCAGTCCGTTTAGCTTGACGTGGTACGGCAATGGTACAGCGCTGCCCATTGACGTCAAGAAAGACATTCTTCAGAATGCTTATAAAGGTGTTCTCAGCAGGAGACAGGTTGGTGAGAAATACCGCCTGTAGGAATGCACGCTGGAGATGCTGAAAAGGAACATGCTGAAAATTCTTGAAGCCGACAGGCAGGATCCGGTTAACGGAAAAAAAAACTTACGCCTGCATCGGCGCACTTTTTAGTCTGCTAAACTTTGAAGCAATAAATTCGCGATGTGAGGAGCCATAACTTGTCTCTTCGTGGACCGGCCATTTGCGAAAAGGTTTTGAATACGACGCTCAACGTCCCAGAATTCGCTTGTTCGAGCAGCTTGCTATACTTTACAGACTACTTCAGGCAATGAAATTAATTTCAAGTTGTCCATATTGCAGTCGGTTTTTTTTTTTGTTTTTAATTGGGCACTTTGGATGACTCGAATAATTATTGAGGCACCGCAATCCTCGACTTAACGGAAGGTGGCTCAAAATCAAACGTGTTGTAAGTGTAAAAGTAGCGCAGCGCGCGTGGTGTCAGAGCAATGTACCGAAAGCCCCAACCGGCACATTGTTCGTCCAAACAACAAATTATGCAGATCCAACGCGTATGCTAAAATTGCTGTAAAACTAACAGTTCCTGAATCGGCAAAAGAAATGTTATGCTAATAAATACGATGCGCACAGCTGTGCTTATTTCTCTGCAACGTGTAACTTCACGCAGCATTAATTTCTATGCACCGCACAGGTCCCGACATTATTATAACGCCACGCTTGCGTACTACAGCGTTCGCAAGTCACGCCAACTCGAAACACAAAGTCAGCCGAATTCACAGTGTGAGACGACGCTGCCGCAATATCACGAGGACGATGGCATTGTGGCACGTTTGTTGACGCAAAATTATGATTAGAGGTCCATGTACGGAGAAGTAAGACACGTATCTTGTTAGATTGAAAGACATTAGGTGTCGAAATTGGTAGGTCTCAATGGCACATGCCCATTTTATGCGATTCAACAAGAACAGACACATAACTGTCAAGAAAGTGCAGCTGGGCCGTTATCTTGAACATGTTCGAAAAGCCGACGTTAGATTCCACCTCATGCGATTGGACTAGGACTAGGAGGCGAAATCAAACGTCGGATTTTCGAACGTGTACAAGATAACGGCCCTGGACTATAAACTTGAAGGACAAAAAAAGCCCTTGTACATACTGCCGTAATATCCAAGAGACATGCTTTAGAGATAACGACGAGCCAACATTATATGTACAGATGTTATGTCGTGATTTGTTGTAGCAATGCGCAGAGAAAAAGTGCGCTCAGTGGCAACAACTTCTTGGTCTTACACTATAGTGGGCTAAGAATGCATATCCCATAATATAAAGAGCAAATTAGGGAAGTAAAAGAAGCTGTTTAACATCATGTGCTATTTAAGAGGGCTATGTGTGATTTAGAGAAACATACATTAGCCAAACATTATACGCGCTCTTCTTATGTGGTGATTTATTATTCGATTGTGCAGTACACTGGTGCAGTCAATGCCACTAAAGATTCTGTGCTATACAAGCCGGAGCATTAACAGAGCGCACATTTGGATTAGTTGATGCAGCTTCGTCCTCAGTATAACAGAGCAAAACAAACACGCACAAGAACGAAAGAAGCAGCGTGTTGTCCCGTTGCTTCTTTCGCTCTTGTCCGTATTTGTTTTCCGCTGTCACACAAAATCAAGCCGGAGCATCTGGCAGCACATAGACAACAGCCCGAGAATGGGCAAGGCCAAATTTAAGAAATATAAACAGTAACAAAGAAGCCGTTGAAAATATTGTGCTCTTTCATTATGATATATGTGTGTTTTAGAAATTACTATAAGCCGAGGTCATATGTGTATGTTTTTTGTAGTGATTTACTCTTTTATTGAGCAGAACACCAATGCCCTCACTGGCATTACTTCGAGAGTTGGTTGCATGTCATGTAAATAATGAGTGACAAACTGTGCGAAGCAAGACAGCGGAGGGAGGAGCAGCTATGTAAAGAAACTTTAAAATATGAAATCAAGCAACCTTCATTTTTTTCAGTGTCCGGTGCACCAACAATGCACGATGCCATCCCCCCACAGAAGCCACCCGCGCCAGAGCTGTCAGAACCGACGTCGAAGGAAGGCGGCAGACCCACCACGCATGAGGAGGTGGAGGCTTTCGGGAGTTCCGGGGAGCTGTTGTTGTCGTCTCTGAATGATGTCGTTCATACGGCATCGGAGCCCGTGCTAGCCGCGACGACGCAAGCATCGGTGATTAAAGAGCCGCTGGACAATGCTCCTGCGCTTCTCCATGGGCCGCCAGCGATCGTCGACGATATTGAGAAGCCAGGTGGAAGGACTGGAGAACGGGATTCACACGAACCGGGAAGTAAATCTGCAGGCCCCTGTACTACCGGCCAGCGTTCAGCTCGTCTTAGGCCGCATAGCTCGACCGAGGCTGCTCCTTCCTCCACAGGAACCACCGTTGGTCCGGCCGAGTCTGCTGCTATTCATGCGCCTGACTCGACGGCGCTAGTTCCCGAGCCAGGCGCAAGAAATTTACCGCCTTCATCCGACGGCAACGCAATTGATCGAGATATCGCGGAGGCAGCGAGTCACAGCAGCTCGCCTGGTAGCCACGGGACGCCGACTAAGCCGGACAGTGGAGTGACAAGTGGCGTTGAGTCACCGGCGTCTCGCGCCGACATGAGCGCTTTTGGTGCACGCACTGCGACTCCTTCGAAGGTGTCGGTGAACACCCTCGGCACGATTTACAGGCAGGGTCCTCCGTCGGCCGTGCGCTCTAGTCTGTGCTCGGACGCTGAAACTCCGTCCCACTTAACCGAGGAAACGCACACCAATGACGCCAGCTCCGAACGGAAGAGAAAGAAGCACCTCAGACGAAAACGTTAACCGGATCTTGAGGCCAAATCGATAGAACCAAGTGCTGCACTGTATAGACTTGAGCTGATAAGATAAACTTGGATGACGTTTGCTCCGAAGCAGAGCATACTGGCTTGCTTACGCGCAAATATCTTATACCGTTTTAGCTGGATTTTAGCCCACACTGCTGTTAAGGGGCTATTACTGGAATGCCATTTACGACATTCTCACGAAGCATATTCCGCAATTTCGTTATTCACAGCAGCCGACAGACTTTCTTGCATGCATTTCAAGTTGAAAGAAAATGCACCTGTGCGTATGAGGCCTTAGCCTAGTAGTAAGCATCAATAACTTCAGGGTTGCGTAAAGGGTTATAACTATTTTTGTAGCCTGTTGTAGATCTTTAACTCAGTATTGAACTCGTTGTGGTTGCCCTGTTTATCAAAACTTTCAAGGTGATGTGATTGTAAGCGCTAATGAAAGTGCCAACGGCACCACATACATGCCGTGCTTGGTTTGTGAAAAATATATTGCTTATGTGACCTGATGTGACCATCGAACCCTGGGGATCCCGTGTATCCTCGCGCGTTTCTTGAACCAGGCGATACATTTACTTAATGCTTCTTGTGAACGATGCAGTAATGAATATCAAGAACGCTTGTTTCCAGAAAAGCATGTTGCAGTACAGTTCAAATTAAGGATCTTCCTACGGGTTGGATGTTTCTTAAATTTTCATTGAACTCCATGGTTCGGTGAGGTGATATTTAACAAAGTGTACTTCGGTGTATTGCGGGATTGTGAGAAGAACGTGGATGCCGCCCTCGTTTGACGTGCAAAGCATGAATATGTTTACCTCGTACACTATACAGGGACGTGCATTTAACTTAAAACATTAGAAAAAAATTTCTGGCTTACCGCTGCACTTTCCATGCTCAAGTTTCCCAGAAAGATTGCATATTTGAGTTCACCTCGTTCAGTATAACTCTTGGCACAGTTAACTGCCTGTTCTTTAAAAAAATGGTATCCAATGGACGCTGTGAAGGTGGCTAGACAGCGAAGCTGTAAACGACAGCAAGAACGAGTAGTCATTGCAACGTAGGTTGAAATTATTGTCCTGGTGACATTCATATGCACTTCACCTAATTATTAGCCTAAACCGTTTTGGCGTACGGCGACTTGGCTTCTTCGCTATTTCGTGCACCTAGAAAGAGTGTTCCAGAGAAGAGAAAAAATTTGTCGCACCTCGTATGCACGCTGCTCTTCACTTTACGTGGCCTGTCACATCACGAATCAGTTGCCTGGCGGGTCCTACTTTTACGTGTGAAAGTGTAGTTACGTCATTCCCTGCTTCGTATGTCGAGCTGCCGTCGCCGCGACAGCTTGCCCAACAGTAATCTTTACCGGGAAACGCATGCGGGGAGCTCTGCGTTCTTCGCATTGCGTGTGTATACGAATTACAAACGGAGTTTGCTAAGCCACTACATACTGTACCTTAACGAAGTCCTTAACACGTGCTTTGCCACTGTCCTCGATACAGCGCGCACCGGCTGTCGCTAGCGACCGCGTTGGCACGCCTTGACGACAGGCCACTTTCAGAACAGTCAGTTTTGGAATGCCGACGTGAACTGTCGTCGCAGCAAAAGTCGGTCAAGGCTCTGTTTACTTTTCTACGTGACAGTGGCCTATTAGAAAGACTATAATGACCCCATTTCGTCCCTTCTCATATTTTCTTTCGCATGCTTTCATTTTTGTCACACTCTTCTTTCCGTCTTTACTTCCCCTTTTCCTTCCCCTAGTGCAGGGTAGCAAACCGGACGTTTTAAGTCTGGTTAACCTCCCTGCCTTCCTTTCATTTGCATCTCTCTCTCTCTCTCTCTTTGCTGAAGCTGCATGTGCAACGTGTACCTTTCTAGTGCCTCTGCGGTTTCCTCGGATCTGCGCTGTACCCGTAGTATGATGAAGGACCAAATAGAAACAAGGTTTGACTCACAAAGGACACTCGATCATTCAGAGTTCATTCTTATCGGAGAGTCATTTTCTCTCACAGGAAGAAATGCAGTGGTTTACTGGAAGATATTGCTGAAGGTCTAGAATGCTACCTTAAGTCGAATATGCGCAATCACGCGACGCCGCCTACTCCCGGTGAAGATTTCGGAGCTGGAAAATGTATTAAGCCAGCTGCCTAATTCAGCGCCAGGCCTCGATGACATTACTACGGCAATATTAAAAACTTTCTTTAGGATATCATCCCATGCATTACTTACCATGGTAAACCATTCTATTAAAAATCCATGGATTCCCCTAGAATGGAGACTTACTAGCGTTATCCCATTATTAAGAAACCAAGGTGCCGGTTACCAATTAGATAACATTATCAAAACGGCAAGTTGGGCTAGTTGGTTGGGATTCATAGTAAGGTTTGTTGCAGGGCAATACAAGACAAGGACGCAAGAAGGTATAAAACGACGATGTCTTTATATACCTTCTTGTGTCCTTGTCTTATATTTCGCTGTAACGAACCTTACTATGAATAGATAACATTAGACCGACATTTCTTGCATCTAACCTAGTAAAACTCGCTGAAAGAATCTTACACGATCGCACAGGCAATTGGCTGATGGAGAACATGACTTTGAGCCCAAGCCGAATTGGCTTCACACGCGGATGCTCGATTTCGTGCGCCCATGTCGACCTAGAAAATCGTACTCAACTAGCTCGACGTCAGACAAAATATGCAGCCTAGTCAGCTTGGATATCACTAAGGCGTATAACAGCGTAGAACATGTAAGCCTAATAGACGCGCTTCAGAATATTGGTCTGCCAAAATGTTTGGTCGCGTGGGTTTATGAATTTTTAAACGGCAGGGAATTTTCCTGCTCTCTACGCGGATTGCCTTCATCAACTTAACAACAACAGTCAAGACGTCTACCACAGGGACCAGTCCTATCGCCATGGCTGTTTAAAGTTTTACCGAGTGCTGCACCTTTGCATCAGAATGTTCATGAGTATTTATACGCCGACGACACTGCATTTTTTTGCTGCACCGATAGACTTACTTGCTTTGTATCAAACTCTACGGTCTTATACGAACCGCCCAGAAATGTGGTTTGATGGAATTTACCTCTCTCTTAATGTCAGAAAAAGCATTGTCATAGCTTTCCCTCAAGGCTTTCCTGTGCAAATTTCGATTCTTTATCGACAAGACAGTATCCCGCAGGTGAATCCACTTAACTATTTTTGAGTAATGTACACCGAAAAGCTTAACTCGGGGCCAAATGTTAAGCGTATTACCTCGAAGGGAGCATGTGCAGTAAGAATGCTGCATAGACCCAGCAGCAATCGATCAGGGTTGCGTCGGCATGTTCTCATTATGATCTATTGCAGGTATGTTCACCCGTTAATAGAGTATGGCTGTGTTTTGTGTTCTGGCGTATCTGCATACAACATTCGGCCTTTGATTCTATTAGAATGAGAGACGTTAGTTTACGTCATGGGCTTCCTAAATTTGCGCTAACAATATCTTATATCAAGAAGCACGCCGGCCTTCCCTTTCCATGTGATTTCATATCTTAGTGGAAACTTTTCTAATGATATATGCGTCACCACAGAAGAAATCACAATAAGTTTTGGTTAATGAACCGGCCTCATTTTTAACTATCAGTGGTATCGCTCCCGTTGACCTCAAGTTGTTTTCTCTAAAAACTATTGGACACATTGAACGTTCACTTATGCAAGGTGATCTTACTAAATTCATCGGTTCCAGATGCTAAAATTGAATTCGATGATATTTTTCCAAGTAACGTTAAACACCTTCCCTATACATATCTGGATGGTAACCACCTTCACAGGAGGGGATTGGCGATGATGTTTTAAAGCATTATGTAAACATATACTTGAAGCAGACTTTGCGAGTCAAATGGAGATTACTTGTCACGTTCCACTAAATTTACCCGCTATCTCAGGAAATTTGCCTTCTCTGGTAGCATCAAAATGGTTCAGTACATTCCATAGAAAAGCCATTCCATTCCATTCGCCCATTGTCTCACCTGTAAAAATCATTTTCAGCTTGAATTACTAACTCAAGTTATCTTTATTACCCGTTTTTCCGCCATCCTATGGAACCTTTTAATTCCCTTTCGTCTCCTTATGCAGAATATCATGTCTGTGGTCGTATGCCACCCGCAACGCTCTCTGCCTTTTAAAACGCTCCTCCCTCTCTCTTTCTCTCTCTAATACCTCAAATGCACTGAACAGCTTTTGCTGTATAACGTCCATTTTCCATGCAGGATGTGTGGGTTTGGCTTCCATCGGCGGCAAGCAGACTTTTCATCTCCGCTTTCAATTTCCTTTAGCTTGTCGTATCTACATTTCAACAGGTAGCTTGGTCAATGCGTTCTTTTACTTGATTATGTAATGTCGATACGAATCGGACGGTGTTGCTGTTCGGCTCGTTCCACATGGGAACAGTTGCGACCCGGTCGAGCAGGTCGGGGTCGCGGAGCGGACAGAGGCAGCCGCCAGAAAGCAAGGAAACCAACGTCGCCTACCCCAACTGAAGGAACCACCAGCTATTAGTTTCAAATAAATAATTTTTTAATCAATACAGGGGAACAGCGCTTAAGCGACGAAGACGTAGAAAGGCACAAGAGAGGCACAAGAGAGGCACACATGGCGAAGTACTTCCCGAACAATAAAATTCTCAAGGAATCGTGATGAAATAACGTATGTTAATAAACAGACAGACAGACAGACATGCATGATACTGTTGCGTGAAAAAGACGGACACAGGCATGTGAACTGGCATATATTTACATAGGATATAAATTGCAGTTCAATAAATGGCAATAAGCCGCAATCATGTTCAACGAGCGGCGACCGGTCTTCGTCGTTGCTAGCTGAAGTCGGCTTCTCTGTGAGAGGCCGGTGAATGTAAGTCCTCAAATTCAAGAGGCTTTTTCGGACGACTTCTACATCGCGTTTTCGAAGCTAGTGATGAAGCATTGTCTTGCCAGTGTCGTCCGTTCCCTTTACCCATGGGCAGCAATAAATTGCTGCGCAAGGGTTGATTATCCTTCGACCCCGCGCCACACACCGTCTTTGAGAGGCACTCCGGACTTTATCGCTCGCCAATTCTTTCTTTCACGGCTGACATTTCGTCGTACGTAGATGGGCTCGCCGCTGCCGGTGAAAGCATGGCCACAGCCACGCAGCCAATCTGCACACGCCTCACGCCTGTCGTTGGCCAAGTTCGCCGCACAGAAGCCACCCCTGCGCAGGGCAGCGGTGATGTTCGTGCCGTTGCCGATGTCGTCGATGTCCAGGGCGCGGCCATCTCGTGCCCCTTTTGCAGCAGGTTGGGTGTTTCTCAGCACGTTCGTCGGGGCGACTAGCGCTGCCGCAACGAATGTGACCACGACGGCTGTCATCTGCGCGAACCACAACGGCGGCCAGTGGTGGAATTTGGCGCCGGTGGTCCGCGAGTTTGTCGGCCGCCTCCGTGGATCGAGAGCAGGCCTACCTCGCCTTGTCCCGGACTATCGAGCGACTTCTGCGCCGCTGCGTCTTTGGCTTCGGCCGCGCTTAGTGCCGCTCTTCACTGAACGTGACCTCGGACTGTGAACCCGAGGCCTGACCGCTCCACAGGGAACCGCGGGCGTCCAGTTGGGTGAGCGGAGCTTCTTCTTCTACTTCGCCACCAAGCATGACGTGATCTCTAGCCGAGAAATAGTGACGCTGATGTCGATTCCTTGGATCTTCGCCTTGTGTACGGTCCAGGTGGCCTGAGCAACTTGAAACCGAGGGAAGGTCGACTGCTGCCGAGCTTGTAGAACGGGCGGGTGGAGAATATTATTAGTGTGTAATAAAAGAAAAAAAACGTTAGAATAGGATAAAGAGAGACAAAATAATTTTATGTTAACAACGAAGACGGTAGGAGTTACAAATGAAGTTTGCTAAGCCAGTGCATGCCTACCCTAACGAAGTCCTTTTGCTAAAGATGCAGTGTAACGTGTACCTTTCTAGTGCCTCTCTGAGTCTTCCTCAGATCTTCGCTGTATCCCTAGCATGACGAAGAATGAAAAGGAAACACTGTTTGGCTCACAAAGGACGCTCTGTGATTCAAAGTTCATTCTTATCGGAGCATCATTTTCACTCACAGACAGATATGCAGTGGTTTAGCAAACTCTATTTGCGACTCCCACAGAATCATTTCTAAACATGATGTTCTGTTGTTTCTTTCTCTCTATGTCTTATTTCGATGTTTCTTCTTTCATTTATCTTTTTATGAAAAGGTGTTCATTATATTGTCCACCCGGCTGTTCTAAAAGCTCTGTGGCTGCTAATATTCTCTCAATTTCAAGTCACTGTCGCCAACATGACCAGACACAAAGCCAAGGACTGAAGAATTCACATCAGCATTTCTCGGCTGGTAATCACACTCCCTACCTTAAACTTCAGTCAACACAGGTCGGGACTGGTCCTCTCACTGTGGTGTACATTCTATGGCGAAGCCGAGACAAGGTGCCATTTTTGTTGCTTTGTAGGCGTTTTACTGCACTAAGAAAAAAGATATTACTTTGAACTGTTCTTCGCAGTATTAGCCTAGATTTATCTGTGGGGGTGATCCCGTTATTCGGAGCCTTTGTTATTGCGTTCAGCGATAAAAATGATTGCTTAGTAATTGAATCTATTTGATTAGCTTGATAAACTCATTATGCTCCTTCCCACTAGATTTTTTTCTTTATGGATGTCTTTATGTACTTCTTGGTAGCTGTTCTCCTTATTTTGATTCACGTTTTTGTTATAATTTCCGGTTCCCACTCACAAAAGTCTCTCTTTGTAAGTCCCAACATCCAAATGTTGAATTCCCTCGATTTGATTCGCTTCAATTACTTTCGCTTCACGGCCAATCCCCAACTCTGGTTATGAGCCACTACTACTCACATCTACAACAGCAACATTCCGCTCGGCAGGGATGAAGACGACGAAGTTCCACAATTCTTGGGCAATCGCCCACAGTGCGTATGAGCGATAATATGAGGCCATCATCGTCATCATCATGATCCAGCCCAGCGTCCGCGCTTTATCGTGGAGCAACCAAGCCTCGGGTTCACAGCCCAAGGCCATGCTCATTCAAGTGCACAGCCAAGCGCAGCTGAAGTAAAAAATGCGGCAGCTCAGAAACCACACGGCATCCTTGTTGCAGCAGTGGAAAGAAGGACGCACGTTCTCGATCCTGAGGAGGCGGTCGAGAAACTCGCGAACCACTGGCGCTGAAATCCAGCACTGGCCCACGTTGTGGCTCGCGCAGATGACAGCAGTCGTGGAAACCTTCGTCGTCTTGGCAGCTCCGGTCGCACCAACGTATGTGGTACGACAAGCTCAGCGGGATGCAAGAGGGGAACGCCATAGCCGCGCCTTGTACATCGACGACATCGGCAGCGGCGCGAGCTTCACCGCTGCGCTGCTCGGGGATGGCTTAGTCACTGCAGGCTTGGTCTACAGCAGCCGGAAGGCGTGTGCAGCAGTGCTGGATGGCTCTCGCTCCGCTTCCACTGGTAGTGGCGTACCCATCCACGTACGACGGAGTTCCACCCTTGGGAACGACTATGTCCAAAGCAGCTCTCAAGGACGCTGCGTGGCCCGGGCCTCAACGAAAAGCAACGCCACCACAGCAGTTCGCTCGGGCCCAGAGACAAAGATAACGGGCGACACAGTAAAGCGAAATCATCACGGATGCATTCCATCGAAAAAGCGATGGAGGGGTCATGCTAATAAGCCTTAAAAACTTCAGAGCCATGGCTTGAAAGCCTGGACTTATCATCATTACCTTCTATACTAGAGAAGGTGACTCCTGCTTGATACGACGAAGACTGTTTATTCCTGTGATTAAACCGAGTTTCCGCTGATTGGGATGCACTTACATATTATGTAAATACGTGCCCGTTGACATGTATGTGTGCTTCTTTTAAGCAGTCATGTCATCCATGTCTTACGGCTTAACTAGATACGTTACTTTTTGACGAATGGCACATCTTGGACATTTTCACATATTTTGCTCTATGTGTGATGTATGTCCGTGTATGTAACCTCTCTCACGCCACCCACCTTCACAGAAGTGGATTCAACGCCATATTTTTAACGCATGATGCAGACATCATGATGGATACCCGCGGTAGGCGTTGCGAGACAAATGGACATGACTTCTCACGTTCCATTGTCACGTTCCCAGTAACGTTACGTACTAGATAAGGATCAATCCGATTCCCTTCGAAACATCGGCGGGCCTGGGTTAAATTCTTCCGACACCTGTCAGGAATTCGCCTTCTCGTAAAACTTCAAAAAGTTCAGTTCACGTTATAGAAAAGCCTGGATTCACCCATTGTCGTACCTGTAAATAACATTTGCAGGTTGAATTACAAACTCAGATTATTTTTCTTATCACTTTTTCCGCCCTCTTCTGGAACCTTTTAATTCCCTTTCCTCTCCCTATGCAGAGCATCACATCAGCGGTCGTATGCACGCTACGCTGGCAATGCTATCCGCCTTTCAATAAAGAGTTTATCTCTCTCTCTCTCTCTCTCTTTCCGTAATACCTGCGATTCTCTGAACAGCTACCACTACATAACGCACACCCTTCATGCGCAACGTGCGGGTTTGGCTACCATCTTCGCTTTCACTTTCCTTTAGCTTATCGCTTCTAAACTTTACCAGGTTGTCTGGCCTATGTATTTCTTTTACTTGATTATATAATGCCGATACCTATCTGGTCTTAATAATAATATTGGACCCCTTAGGTTCCCCTTTTCTCCACCATATTGAATCGGCGTTGTTGTGGTTCGGCTATTTCTCCAGGGGAACAGCTCCGACCCGGTAGAGCAGGTCTGGGTCCCGGTGCGGGCAAAAGCAGCCGCCTGGGAGCAAGGACAGCGGGCCCACTAACCACCGTCCCCTCTCCTGGCTGAAGAATTCACCAGCCATTAGATTCAGATAAATGATTTGTCCATCAATACAAGGGAACAGCGCCGATGAGACGAAGACGAAGAAAGGCACAAGAGAGGCACACATGGCGCTGCAATTCCAGAGCAATAAAATTCCCAAGGAATCGCAATAAAATAACGTATGCGAATAAACACTCATACATGCATAATACTGTTACGTGAAAAAGACGGACGCAGGCATTTGAACTGGCATATATTTACATAGGAAAACGGCAGTTCAATAATCGGTCATAAGCGGCAACCACGTTCAACCAGCGGCGACCGGTCTTAGTCATTGCTAGGTGAAATCGGCTTCACTGTGGGAGGGTGGTGGTGTTAAGTCCTGCAATTCAAGAGGCTCATGCGGATGACCCTTTCACTGCATTTTAGATGGTAGTGACGCATTGCCTTGCCAGTGTCCTCAGTTCCATTTACCTTTGGGCAGCAACGAGCTGCTGCGCAGGCGTTGATTTACCTTCAGCCCCACGCCTCGCACCGCCTTTGATAGGCACTCCGGACGTTGTCGTTTGCCAGTTCTTTCTTTCAATGCTGACATTCCGTCGTACGTAGATTGGCTCGCCACTACCGGTGAAAGCGCAGCCTGAGCCGCGCAGCCCAGCCACGATTGCCTCCCGCCTGTTCTTGACCAAGTTTGCAGCACCGAAGCCATCCCCGCGCCGTGCAGCCGTGATGTTCGTGCATTGCCGATGTCGTCACTGTCCAGGGCGCGGTCATCGTGTGCCTCTTTTGCAGCAGCTTGGGTGTCTCGCAGCACGTTCATCGGTGCGACAAGCGCTGTCGCGACGAATGTGACCACGACGGCTGCCATCTGCGCGAACCACAACGGGGGCCAGTGGTGGAATTTGGCGCCGGTGGTCCGCGAGTTTGTCGGCCGCCTCCGTGGATCGAGAGCAGGCCTCCCTCGCCTTGCCCCGGACTCCGAGCGACTTCTGCGCCGCTGCGTGTTTGGCTTCGGCCACGCTTAGTGCCGCTCTTCGGTGAACGCGACCTCGGACTGTGAACCCGAGGCCTGATTCGCTCCACAGGGAACCGCGGGCGTCCAGTTGGGTGAGCGGAGCTTCTTCTTCTATTTCGCTACCAAGCATGATGTGATCTCTAGCCGAGAAATAGTGACGCTGATGTCCATTCCTTGGATCTTCGGCTTGTGTATGGTCCAGTTGGCCTGAGGGACTTGAAAGCGAGGGAGGGTTGACTGCTGCCGAGCTTTTAGAACGGGTGGGTGGCCACTATAATTAGTGTAGAATAAAAGAAGAAAAGAAGCATTAAAAGACGATAATTTTAAATCAACAATTTAGGTGGTAGGAGTTACAAATGCAGTTAGCTAACCCACTGTGTATCTTTCTTCACAAAGTCATTTTGCTGAAATTGCAATGCCACGCGTACGTTTTTTCTTTTCTCTGCGTTTTTCTCAAATCACCGCTGTACCCCTAGTACGATGAAGAACCAAATGGAAACGATGTTTGGTACACAAAGAACCCTCGATTATCCAAAGTTCATTCTTATCGGAGCATCATTTTCACTCACACACAGATATGCAGTGGTTTAGCAAACTTCATTTGGGACTCCAACCGACTCATTTACAAACATAATGTTCTGTTTTTTCTTTCTCTGTATGTCTAATTTCGATGTTCCTTTTTTGTTTTATCTTTTGATGAAAACCTGCTAATGATATTGTGCACCCGGCTGTTCTAAAAGCTCTGTGGCTGCTAATATTCTCTAGGTATCGAATCACTGTCGCCAACTTAACCACTCACAAGGCGAAGAGCATTAAAATAAACAGCAGCATTCCTCGGCTGTCAATCATACTACCTACGTAAACTTATGTCTGCACAGGTCTGAACTGGTCCCCTCACTATGATCCTTATTCCGTCGCGAAGCGGAAAGAAGCCACCATTTCTTGTTGCTTTGTAGGCGTTTTACTGCAATCAGAAAAAATATTACTTTGAACTTCGCTTCGCAATATTGGCCTAGATTTGCCTGTGCCTGTGATTCTGTCTTTGGGTTCAGCGACAAAAATCTTTCTTTAGTAGTTGAATCTACTCTCTTACTTTGATGAGCTTATTCTCTCCCCTCCGCACTAGAATTGTTCTTTTATTTATGTCTTGATTTACTTATTGGTAGTCTTTCTTTTTACTTTATTAAATAGTTTTGTTATAATTGCTTCTCCCGCTCCCAAAAGTTTCTCTTTCTAAGTTGCAACATCCAAATTTTCAATTCCTTTGATTTCGTGCGCTTAAATTACCTACCCTATTCATGGCAAATCCCGTACTATGGTTATGCGCCACAACTACTCAGATCTACAACAACATTACACTCGGCGGAGACGAAGAAGACGAAGTTCCACAATTCTTAACCGATATTCTATCTTATTGTTGGGCAATCCCCCATTGTGTGTCTGAGCCATGAGGCCATCATCACCACCACCACCACCACCACCACAACCATCATCATCATCATCATCATCATCATCATCCATCCTGCCATCCGCGGTTGATTGTGCAGCAACCAAGCCTGGGGCTCGCAGTCCGAGGCCACGTTCACTGAAGGGCATGGCCAAGCGCAGCTGATACCGAAAATGCAGCTGCGCAGAAACCACTCGCAGTCCTTGGTGCAGCGGCGTAGCGAAGGACTCACCTTTTGGATACTTCGGATGCGGTCGAGAAACTCGGGAACCACTGGCGCTGAAATCCAGCACTCGCCCAAGTTGCGGCTCGCGCAGATGACAGCAGTCGCGGAAACCTTCGTCGTCGAGGCAGCTCCAGTTGCACCGACGTATGGAGCACGAGAAGCCCAGCGCGCTGCAAGAGAGGGACGCCATAGCTGCGCCTCTTACGTCGATGACATCGGCAACGGCACGAACTTCCCCCCTGCGCTGCTCGGGGATGGTTTAGTCGCTGCAGACTTCATCAACAGCATCCGGAAGGCGAGTGCGGCTGTCCTGCGTGGCTCTGGCAGTGCTTCCACCGGCAACGGCGTCCCCATCCATGTACGACAGAGTTGCATCCTTGGAAAAAACAGCTGGCTATCGGCTAGGTCCGAAGCAGCTCTCGAGGACGCTGCGTGGGCCGGGGCCGAAGGAAAAGGGATGCCACCACCACAATTCGCTCGGGCCCAGAGATAGAGAGAATGAACGACACAGAAGGCAAAACCATCACAGATGCAGTACATCGAAAAAGCAGCGGAGGAGTCATACGGATAAAGGCGAACAATTTCAGAGCCATGGCTTGAACGCCCAGACTTACAACCACCACCTTCTGTGATAGAGAAGATGGCACCTCAACACCGCAACACCGCAGACAGGTTACCAATGAACCTAGTTTGCGCTGATTGGAACGCACTTACATATTATGTAAATACATGCGCGTTGAATGTATGTGTACGCCTCATTCATGAAATCATCTAATCCATGTCTTTCGACTTAAGCATTTACGTTACTTTTGCGCGATTGGCATTCTTTGGGCATTTTCACATATTTTCCACTATGGATGATGTATGTCCGTTTATCTAACCTCTCTCACGCCAACCACCTTCAGAGGTGGGGCTTGGCAGTGATTTTATTTTTCATGAGGCAAACATGATCACGGATACCCGCGGTAGACATTGCGAGACGAATGGGCATGACTTGTGACGTTCCACTAGCGTTACGTACTATTTCAGGTTCAATTTGCTTTCCATCAAAACATCGGCGTGCATTAGTTCAATTCTTCCGATACATGTCAGATCTTTGCCCCCCCCCCCCCTCCAATTCTCTGGTAGCATTAAAAAGGTTCACTTCATTGCATAGAACAACCCAACTTCGTCCACTGTTTCACCTGTAAAAGTCGTTTTCAGCTTGACTTACCGATACCTTTATTATCCGTTTTCCTACCCTCCTATGGAAACATTTAATTCCCTTTCCTCTTCGAATGCAGAACTTCACATTTGTGGTCGTATCCGCGCCGGCAACGCTCTTCGGCTTGCAATGACGAGTTTCTCTCTATATATAATACCTGTATTATGGTGAACAGCTATCGCTGTGAAACGCACACCCTCCATGCAGGATTTGCGGGCGTGGCTTCCATCGGCGGCAAGCAGTCTCTTCATCTCCGCTTTCACTTTCCTTTAACTTATCGTTCCTTCACTTCAACGGGTAGTCTGCCCTATGCCTTCTTTTACTTGATTATATAACGCTGATACGTATCTGGTTGTCGCTAACAAATAATCGAATCCCTAAGGTTGCCCTTTTTCTCGTTCATTTAGAATCACCGGTGTTGCTTTCCAGCTCATTCCACAGGAGAAACGCTCCGAGGCGACCGAGCAGGTCTGGGTCACGGGGCGGGCAGCGACAGCCGCCAGGGAGCAAGGACAGCATGCCCACTAACCGCCGTCGCCTCTGCCAACTGATGAAACCACCAGCCAATGTTTTGTCCGTCAATCCAGGGGAACAGCGCTTGTGCGACGAAGACGAAGAGAGGCACATGAGAGGCTCACATGGCGCTGTACTCTCACAACAATGAAATTCTCAAGGAATGGCAAAGAAATCACGTATGCGAACAAACAGTCAGACCGAAATGCATGATACTGTTAGGCGAAAAAGACGGACGCAGGCGTGTGAACTGGCATTTATTTACATGGGATATAAATGGCAGTTCAATAAGCGGCAATGAGCCGCAACCAAGTTCAACCAGCAGCGACCGGTCTTCGTCGTTGTTAGCTAAAGACTGGGAGAGGGAGATGGTGTTAAGTCCCGAAATTCAAGAAGTCGCTCTGAAGGTGTCCAGATTTATTCGGAGGACTTCTTAACCACGTTTTCGATGCTAGTGATGCGTTGCCTCATCTGTGCCGTGCGCTCCTTCTTTCTTTGGGAAGCAGCAAACTGCTGCGGTGGCATTTCTTTTCCTTCGGCCCCGGACCGCGCACCGCCTTTGAGAGGTGCTCCGGACGTTGTCGCTCGCCAGCTCTTTCTTTCCAGGGCGACACTCCGTCGAACGTGGACGGGCTCACCGCTGCCGGTGGAAAAGGAGCCAGAGCCGCGCAGCGTAGCCGCACACGCCTCCCGCCTGTTGTTGACCAAGTATGCAGCACCGAAGCCATTCCCGTGCAGAGCAGCAGTGATGTTCGTGACGTTGCCGATGTCGTCGATGTCCAGGGCGCGGCCATCTCGTGCCTCTTTTCCAGCCGGTTGGGTGTCTCGCAGCACGTTCGTCGGTGCGACAAGCGCTGCTGCGACGAATGTGACCACGACGGCTGTCATCTGCGCGAACCACAACGGCGGCCAGTGGTGGAATTTGGCGCCGGTAGTCCGCGAGTCTTTCAGCCGCCTCCGGCAGATCGAGAACTGGAGTCACCTGCTGCGCCCAGGACTGCGAGTGGCTTCGGTGCCGCTGCGTCTTGGACTGCTGCCGCGCTGAGTGCCGCTCTTCAGTGAACGCGACCTCGGACTGTGAACCCGAGGCCTGGTCGCTCCACAGGGAACCGCGGGAGTCCAGTTGGGTGAGCGGAGCTTCTTCTTCTACCTCGCCACCGAGCATGATGGGCTCGCCAGCCGAGAAATAGTGATGCTGATGTCGATTCCTTAGATATTCGCCTTGTGTACGGTCAAGTTGGCCTGAGGGACTTGAAACTACGGAGGGTTCACGGCCACCGAGCTTCTAGAACGGGCGGGTATAATTAGAATGTAATAAACGAAGAAAACAAGCATTAAAATACGATAATCTTCTGTAAACCATTTAGGCGGTAGGAGCTACAAATGGAGCTAGCCAGGTTACTGCACAACTTCCTTAACGAAGTTATTTTGATGAAATTGCAGTCCCTCGTGTGCCTTTCTTGTGGCTTTCTGCGTCTTTGCCAGATCTGTGCTGTTTCCTATAGTACGATGGACAAGCACATGGAAACACTGTTTGACTCACAAAGGGCACTGGATGGTTCAAAGTTCATCTGTTATCGAAGCATCATTCTTACGCACAGAAATTTATGACGTGGTTTAGAAACTCCATTTGTGACTCCATCCGGCTGATTTCTAAACAAAATTATCTGTTATTTACTTGTCTTTGTGTTGTCACGAAGCAGTCCTCGCGCTTCTTCAGGCCCTCAACGGCCAGGTGCTCAACGGTGAATCTTCAGGCCCTCAACGGCCAGGCGCATGCCACAATAGACAAGTACAACAAGATGCAATAAGTGAACGAGTCGGCAACAAAACGTGAAAGAACTGGGCTACTGAGACGCGAAGTAGTCGGCATCATAATCAGCTGTGTGTAGAGAAAGAAGTGAACACAATGGGGCCCGAGCTTGCATTGAGTGAGAATCGTCAAGCCCAGTGCTCTGTCAAACACTGAATCTAAATGGAATGTGCATTGAAAACTTGTTCTGCGCATTTTAGAACACGAAACATTGAATAAGTCCGCTATAGCTACATAGCTACACAGAAATTGTGAATTTGATTATAGATAGCTTTAGTTTCGCGTACGTAGAAGCGCTACCTGCGTAAAGATCTTGCTGGAGGTAAATGCGCTCCGAAAGTCGGGAGGCCCGTCGCGTCTCACGTACGCACGTGAAATCTACGCCCTTGCGTCGCGCGTCTCACGTGTACGTGACGGCTTTGCGAGCTACCAGGCAAAGAACGCAGCTCAAGCTCTATAGCATGGACGCGCGAAGGCTTACGAAGTGCAAGAAACACACGATGTCTCCGATTGCGGCTCGTTTGGAACGAACTTGGCGGGAGTAGCATTCCCATATCACGGCAGAAGGTGCCAGCAGACTATGCACAAGCAACGATCCAAACCTTTGCCAGACCTACACCAGCAGACGCTTGCGTACGCAAAACTATAATCGTCCCACGGGTGCGGCGCGTAGGGCACGTAGAACGTTCATGTTTACGTGCGCAAAACTTCTCCTTACGTTAAACTAAAGCTATCTATTACCGTGTGTCCTTACGTTGCTTCAAGGCTAATCGCAATAACGTCGGCATTCATCGTGAAATGGGTTCTGCCAAAACTTTTTTCTCTTGTTTCATTGTTTGTTTGTTTTTCAACGTTAAAAGCCCATCAATTATTGCACTTTTCTCTGCCCTACTCGACTCTCCGCCAATCCCTCTATAGTCGGTTCGTGCCAAAGTTTGAATTCATCATCATCATCATCACCGTCATCATCAAAATCACGATTCATGCAGTTGGAAAGAAAGATTGGCGTGGCTCAGAACGTAGAAGAAGAGGAAGACGATGGACAAGGCTTTGGTGCTGTCGCGTTGGCTCTGGTCTTAACTCTCCGCCGTCGGCCAAGAAACACCCCCCTGCGCATCGTATCGCCAGAAACAGCCGACGCACACTACCTGTTCCGCGTTACGCAAAGAGTTCAAATTAGCCAGCGGCGAGGTGGATCTCCGAATAGACGACATCCTGTCGGCGTACAACCACTACCGCAGTCTACTGGCGCTGGGCCAACTCGCCGACTTCCCTCCGGCGGCCAACATGGTCGAGCTGCGCTGGGACAAAGAGATGAGCGACGTGGCCTTGGCGATAGCCAGGCAGGGAACCGACAAGACCGGAGTGGTGAGGCACGACCTCGTGGAAAACCGCTTCACGTACGGCTTCCCCAGGACCGGCCAGAACGTGCTCACGGACCGTGCACGGAACTGGATGCCGTCCACGAAGTGGCACGACGTGATAATGGACTGGTTCGATCAGAACTTGCACTACGACGTCGCCAAGGTCGGCACCTACGAGGAGACTTTGCCGTCGAGCGACGCGTTCGCGCAGGTCGCCTGGGCAGCCACGTGGGCCGTCGGCTGCGGCTACGCTCAAGGGGAAGTGACCACGCTCTCTTCCGACCCCAAGAGGCTAGTCGTTTACGTGTGCAACTACGGGCCCGCCGGCAACGAGCTGAACAGGTCCGTCTATCTGGAGGGTCCGGCCTGCTCGCGCTGCCCTCGCAACACGCGCTGCAACCAGTCGACGGGGCTCTGCGTACTTCTCGACGGGGCATGGTCGCTTGACTTCAGGGGACACGAGGAGCCGCCTCGGGAAAACATGCTGCCGGCGGCCTCAACTCCGGCAGCGTCGAGCTCGCCCCCGACCGTCACACTCCGTTCAATAGCGGCAGCGATAACAAGCGTCGCTGCTCTTGTGATGGCAGCGGTAGTTCGAGAATCGGGGGACTTGGGGAATCACGCCTGTCACTATTGCTGCCTACTGCGGACTATTATTGGCTCAGCGACTGAATCGGGAGGACTAAAATAAATCTACTTTGCGACTATTACTTTTTTTTTCTAGAACCTGAACAGAAAGATGCAACACGCTCTCCTTCCAGTGTCAATGGTTCCGTATAAAGTCCGACCACGGGGAAACCGTCGCCGCGCGCCGTATTCTGCACGTGCGAGTAAACGTGTGTGAGGGTGAGCCGGTGCGCGAGCGAGGACCGCGAACCGGAAGCGTGTGGTCTCTTGTCGCGCATGACCATTTGGCATGACGCGGGGGGGGGGGAGGGGGGGTCAGGGGAGGGAGGAGCGCATGGTGCCTCGATGTCCTCCTTGCCCACCACTGTACAGTGTGGAGACAACCACGACTTTTACTACGGCGTTGGGCATGCGATTGAATTGCGCCGTAGTAGACGTCTTTGGCGGACGCCGTAGGCAAGCGTTGCCGGCGCTCGTGCGTCTTGAAAGCGATCTGCGACGCAGCAAAGTGCGCGTCTGCGCGCGCCTAATCGTCAAAGTGATCTGCAAAGTTTGCTGAGTGCGCGTAGTGCCGGCAGCTTTCTGAGTGAATAACATAATCGGGATGACCCTCGAATATCAATAATGGCCACATGAGTTTGCGTACTTGGGTGCAACCTGCTTTACTTCACAGAAGTCGGCTGTTTCATATGTGTTTTCGGACTGCGCGTCATTCGACACCTGACGTCCGCATTTGTTATCGCAATTTGCCGTAACGTATTTCCTCATAACACATATTTCGAGCAGAAACACATACGTATGAGGAGACAAATGCCGAAGTTATCGCACTATCATTGTACCAGCCCGAAGAAAACAATACAGTAAATAAAAACCACGTAAGGGGGGGGGGGAATGCTAGAAAATTCGAAAGTTGCACAAAATTTACGCGAGGAAAAATGCTCTGCAGACTTACAGTGACCGTCAGTACGTGGACTGGCCTCCTGCCGAGGCCTTTGTAGTTGGACTACTGTCTGCGCTGTGAGCCGGTTCAATGAATGTATTAACAAAGCGTCGAAATGCGACCAAATGACGTAAAAGATGCGAAATATTACCAAGTTAAAAAAGTCTGTTCAACTACGTCTACTTCCGATAGTTGAATATACTGCGGTGACAATGTCGCTTCTGCTCATTGTCGGCTTGAATTGCTCAGATACCTTTTCAAATATGATTTCTTAGGTAGAAAAATTCACCTCCCAAGCACTCCGTACAGATAGTTAACCAACAAAGCTGAAACGTGCGGCCCTGTTGTTTATCACAAGATTAATCCCGATGGTTCAATAAACGACGGCTTGGTAGGCTGCCGGACCCTCGGTACGCCGTTGCTGCTTGCGCTCGACTACACGAGCCTGTTCTTGTGGCCGGGCTGCAGCATCGGCACGGTGTAGACGAGAGCGTTGCCGCTACTGCTTGCGGCGTTGCTGATCTAAAGCTGCCTGCTCTTCAGGAGTACTCACGATGCGTGGCCTACCCATTTCAGAGCCTGAGAGAAACTGTTGCGCGTGCGCTCGGCTCCGATGGAGAGCAGCGACGACACTACTGGGGCAGCCAATCGCATGCCTCTCTTTCTATTTAGTTTTTTTTATTCGCATGCGCATGTAGTTGCGCCGGAGGAGTTTTCGGCGTACAGGCGACAGACGGACGCACGGATGAATCAGCCAGCCACATACAGCTTCACTGTAGTAAGCGATATTTATTCATACAAACATCTAAGCATTTTTATGCCATACATACATCTTTAAAATTGTAGAACATACTGAGAAACACCCAATGAACTTGTGTTCATGGCGCTATCTCAAACGTTATTTTTTGTTCTTGTTATTTTTGCTCGACTCTGAAGTAAGCAATAGAAATATATGAGAAGAGGTGACGTCACTGCGCGCTTACGCATACGGGTTTGTTTTTTTCGTTTTTGATGCGAAAGCGTCTGTAGTCTGTGGCACCGACAGGACAGGTATATCGTCATTGGCTACGACGCCACGGCCCGAGCGCGGCTCGACGGAGTTACCATTAGCTGCGACGCCACATCAAGTGGTCGAAAGGAACACCTGCGAACGATAGCGCGCCAGGTGTTGCGTGAGAGGAGAGGGCATCGCTTCGACGCTTCTTCACCCTCGCACATTCTCTCGGAAGCCCCGCGCGGTTCGTATCTCTCTCTCTCTCTACATCTACATCTACATCTCTCTCACCCCCCACTGGGCTTACGTGTTCCGTGCGCCTGCCGACCGTGGTGGCTGCTGCTGCTTCCTCGGTCTCTCGTCGCGCAGGAAGTTAGTGGCATGCGGCGTTTTCACCGCAGGCTGCTGCTGCTGCTTGCTGGGTCGGGCAGCACGTGCCGCTGTGGTACGTTACATGCAGCGCAAAGCTCAAGGGACCGCTCAGCGGCGTTCAAGTTGACATTAATGTTTTCGCATTCTCGACTCATAAGTGCTTAGGTGTCCTTGAACTTTTTGTCATATTACCAGCCAGTTCGTAGCCTATCGCCCACAGTGGGCTTATGACATTAAACGAGGAATCATCATCATCATCATCATCATCATCATCATCCGGTTTGCAATGCTCGCAACAGCGTTTCGAAAGAACGGGGAGGAACGAAGCCTGCACGCCCGTTGGAAAAGCCGATACGGGTTTCGATCTGCTTTATTCGTTGTCCTATTACTTATGATTTCGCACTATGGTAGATTTTGCTTTTTTTTTCTCACTTTCACAATGATGGTGCTGACGCGACTGCGTGGATCTCAGGACTGACCACTTCGTTCTAGAACGCACGTACAACTTTCGGTCTTTCGAAACGCCGGTTGAGAGAAACTAAATGTGCAAGCGCACAGCCATGTCTAATTTTCTCTTTTCTTTTTCTTTCGCGCATTTCCTTTAGACTTTAAACAGAAGAACAATGTAGAATATACCGTCATGGAAACAATTTCAGCGGTGATTCCTGAACATGCTTTACAAACTTACAAACGCATGCCCTAAAGCAAATATTTAAAGTTGGCACATCTGAACTTAGCTATTCCGATAATTAGTTGCACTTCAAGAAAACGGTCGGAGTAACTCAGGTTGACTATGAACAATGCGCAGTTGGCCTCTATCGCCCAAAATGTCAAACTTGTTAAACTTACATGGAACACCTCGTTCGAGCAAAAGCAGGTAGCGACGCCTGACAGAAATAAACATCGAAAAAGGGAGCAAATGTTTATTGACGAAAGGCGGCACTGACAATACAACGTCAAAGCAACCAATCTTGCGAGACTTCGAAGCAGCAGAAGACGGCAGGGACAAAATGCGTGAATAAATGCCAACGTATAACTAATGCATGTACAGTAAAAAGCGCTTCTTTGTCTCTTCAACTTTTCGCATAAATCCAGTGTACGATGTTCACAAGCACAGTCGTTGGCCAAGTTTGCACATGCAGTTGCTTTGACTGCACCATGTAAGCCATAGCGCATCTTGTCTGCTATACTCGTGATTCTAGTCATGCAGCCCACTATGCGAAATTACTGTCGCAAAGAAGAACAAGAAAAACTCGCTATCACATGCGCCATCATAAAGGGAAAATCAAACCAAACAGTGAGTTGAGCGTCGTATCGCGCCCTGCAATGCGAACAAAATTTAAACAACGAATAAAGATCTTCACTTTCCAATCAAGAACATATTTTGCGCGCTTTCGAGTTCCTCCTGTATGGAAGCTTCATCGCTTAATAAAGGGCATACAAAAGCGTAGGTAGTACCGTTGCCTTCTGAGTATTGCTTACGCTGTCCGTACCACACATTTACGTATAGGAACAGACAATATGGCGTGTTGGAGTGCATCGTGTAACCGCGCAAACGACAACGGACGAGGAAAGAAAGACACAAGACAAGCACGGACACACAGGACAGGCGCGCCTGTCCTGTATGTTTCTTTCCTCATCCGTTGTCGTTTGCGCGGTTACAGGATGCATTCCAATATCGACCACCAACTAGCCCGCCTCTCCCTGTTAAATATGGCGTGACTGGCGTTCAAATTTTAAATGCGCAGAAACGCGTTCTTTTTTTTTTGGCGAGGAGCAAAAGCTCTATACAGTGAACTCTTGTTGCTCATTAGCATACTGCCTGATGGGACGTACGAATCGCGAAACCAGACGCCGTTCATCTCAACAATGCCTGCTCATCGAGTGTGCGCTCACAGCACCTGAAAAAAAAATTATTCTCTCTCAGCCGCCGCACTGCGAACAGTTGTCGATCTAACATCTACAGGACGTTTATGTGAACTCCTCCGTCATACGATTTCTTTTTCACCCTAAATCCACTGCTCTTCCGTAATTTTATTGCGATAGCAATTATATGGACATTCCAGGCACATCTCTACAGCCACCGTCGCCGTCAAGTTCCGTACAATGTCCAAGGGTAATAAAATCTTCGCCGCACGTGGCATGCTGCATGTGCGAGTGAATGCGTGCGAGGGCGGGCCAAGAATCGCTTACCAATCGGGGCTCAATCTCGCTCACGCAAGAGAGGAAAGCGAGGAGGAAGCGCGTCGTCTTACGGCGCGCTCAAGGCTAGGGGGGAGGTTGGGAGGAGGGGGCGCGCTTTCTACTCTGGGCGGCCCGGGTGGGCGCGCGCGACCAGCCGGGCCGCTGCATCTTGAGAGCCATCGGCGACGGACACGAATCCGCCGCGCACTGTGTTTTCGCGGCTTAGTTCGCGCTGGTGCGAGACGGAGCACGAAGTTCAATTCGCTCGCTGCTGCTGCCTGGCTTCCTTACTCCAGCGTTTCGACAGCGAGTTTCCGCGATTATCGAGTGAGGCGTGTTCATGCTTGCTTGTGCGCGCGTGACACCGTGCTTATTTAGTTTACTTAGTAAGCCTCTGTTTACGAGTGTACATGGCCGATAAATATACTATCCTCACGTCTTATAGCTGTCCACTAATTCGCTATAGCAATCGATGCTTTGCGGTGCGGGCGAAACCACAAATTTTTTTCATTATTCTTGGGAACAGTGGTTTCCGGCTACTTCTAAGGTTATAAATAATAAATGCCACCTTGATGACTGCTGTTACGAAGTGAATATTTTTTTTTATTTGCATCATGCTTGCATGACCGCCATTATACTGAAGTCCCTAGGGATGAAAAAAAGGACAAGTGGTGATGTGCACGAATGGAAAACCGTTTATATTTAACGGGTCCGAAGACTAGGACACGATGCAACGAGTGTTCACTTCGAACATTCAGGTGGCAATGTTCGCGCCTTGGCTTGACTTCTCGAGTTCCTTGCCATGTACGCTCGGCTTGCGGCTGCCACGTGGGCTGCTCTGGGTGGGCTCAGATTCGTGAACGTTCGCTTCTCGTTCTGGGGCGGGCGCTTCTGGGTCGAGCGCATGCGCTTCGGCACTGGCCTCCTTGCTGCTCGCTGCAGGCTTCTAAGCTCTCTTATGCCAACCACCTTCACAAGTGGGGCTTGGCAGTGATTTTTTTTTCATGAGGCAAACATGATCACGGATACCTGCGGTAGACATTGCGAGACAAATGGACATGACTTGTGACGTTCCACTAGCGTTACGTACTATTTCACGTTCAATTTGCTTTCCATCAAAACATCGGTGTGCATTAGTTCAATTCTTCCGATACATGTCAGATATTTGCCCCCTCCCCTTCTCTGGTAGCATTAGAAAGGTTCATTTCATTGCATAGAACAACCCGACTTCGTCCATTGTTTCACCTGTAAAAGCCATTTTCAGCTTGACTTACCGATATCTTTATTATCCGTTTTCCTACCCGCCTATGGAAACTTTTAATTCCCTTTCCTCTTCGAATGCAGAACATCACTTTTGTGGTCGTATCCACGCTGGCAACACTCTTCGGTTTGCAATGAAGAGTTTCTCTCTATATATAATACCTGTATTATGGTGAACAGCTATCGCTGTGAAACGCACACCCTCCATGCAGGATTTGCGGGCGTGGCTTCCATCGGCGGCAAGCAGTCTCTTCATCTCCGCTTTCACTTTCCTTTAACTTATCGTTCCTTCACTTCAACGGGTAGTCTGCCCTATGCCTTCTTTTACTTGATTATATAACGCTGATACGTATCTGGTTGTCGCTAACAAATAATCGAATCCCTAAGGTTGCCCCTTTTCTCGTTCATTTAGAATCACCGGTGTTGCTTTCCAGCTCATTCCACAGGAGAAAAGCTCCGAGGCGACCGAGCAGGTCTGGGTCACGGGGCGGGCAGCGACAGCCACCAGGGATCAAGGACAGCATGCCCACTAACCGCCGTCGCCTCTGCCAACTGATGAAACCGCCAGCCAATGTTTTGTCCGTCAATCCAGGGGAACAGTGCTTGTGCGACGAAGACGAAGAGAGGCACACGAGAGGCTCACATGGCGCTGTACTCTCACAACAATGAAATTCTCAAGGAATGGCAAAGAAATCACGTATGCGAACAAACAGTCAGACCGAAATGCATGATACTGTTAGGCGAAAAAGACGGACGCAGGCGTGTGAACTGGCATTTATTTACATGGGATATAAATGGTAGTTCAATAAGCGGCAATGAGCCGCAACCAAGTTCAACCAGCAGCGACCGGTCTTCGTCGTTGTTAGCTAAAGACTGGGAGAGGGAGATGGTGTTAAGTCCCGAAATTCAAGAAGTCGCTCTGAAGCTGTCCAGATTTATTCGGAGGACTTCTTAACCACGTTTTCGATGCTAGTGATGCGTTGCCTCATCTGTGCCGTGCGCTCCCTCTTTCTTTGGGAAGCAGCAAACTGCTGCGGTGGCATTTCTTTTCCTTCGGCCCCGGACCGCGCACCGCCTTTGAGAGGTGCTCCGGACGTTGTCGCTCGCCAGCTCTTTCTTTCCAGGGCGACACTCCGTCGAACGTGGACGGGCTCACCGCTGCCGGTGGAAAAGGAGCCAGAGCCGCGCAGCGTAGCCGCACACGCCTCCCGCCTGTTGTTGACCAAGTATGCAGCACCGAAGCCATTCCCGTGCAGAGCAGCAGTGATGTTCGTGACGTTGCCGATGTCGTCGATGTCCAGGGCGCGGCCATCTCGTGCCTCTTTTCCAGCCGGTTGGGTGTCTCGCAGCACGTTCGTCGGTGCGACAAGCGCTGTCGCGACGAATGTGACCACGACGGCTGTCATCTGCGCGAACCACAACGGCGGCCAGTGGTGGAATTTGGCGCCGGTAGTCCGCGAGTCTTTCAGCCGCCTCCGGCAGATCAAGAACTGGAGTCTCCTGCTGCGCCCAGGACTGCGAGCGTCTTCGGTGCCGCTGCGTCTTTGACTTCTGCCGCGCTGAGTGCCGCTCTTCAGTGAACGCGACCTCGGACTGTGAACCCGAGGCCTGGTCGCTCCACAGGGAACCGCGGGCGTCCAGTTGGGTGAGCGGAGCTTCTTCTTCTACCTCGCCACAGAGCATGATGGGCTCGCCAGCCGAGAAATAGTGATGCTGATGTCGATTCCTTATATCTTCGCCTTGTGTATGGTCAAGTTGGCCTGAGGGACTTGAAACTACGGAGGGTTCACGGCCACCGAGCTTCTAGAACGGGCGGGTATAATTAGTATGTAATAAACGAAGAAAACAAGCATTAAAATACGATAATCTTATGTAAACCATTTAGGCGGTAGGAGCTACAAATGGAGCTAGCCAGGCCACTGCATAACTTCCTTAACGAAGTTACTTTGACGAAATTGCAGTCCCTCGTGTGCCTTTCTTGTGGCTTTCTGCGTCTTTGCCAGATCTGTGCTGTTTCCTATAGTACGATGGACAAGCACATGGAAACACTGTTTGACTCACAAAAGGCACTGGATGGTTCAAAGTTCATCTGTTATCGAAGCATCATTCTTACGCACAGAAATTTATGACGTGGTTTAGAAACTCCATTTGCGACTCCATCCGGCTGATTTTTAAACAAAATTCTCTGTTATTTACTTGTCTTTGTGTTGTCACGAAGCAGTCCTTGCGCGTTGAGACGGTGAGTCTTCAGGCCCTCAACGGGCAGGCGCTCAACGGTGAATCTTCAGGCCCTCAACGGCCAGGCGCATGCCACAATAGACAAGTACAACAAGATGCAATAAGTGAACGACATGGCAACAAAACGTGAAAGAACTGGGCTACTGAGACGCGAAGAAGTCGGCATCATAATCAGCTGTGTGTAGAGAAAGAAGTGAACACAATGGGGCCCGAGCTTGCATTGAGTGAGAATCGTCAAGCCCAGTGCTCTGTCAAACACTGAATCTAAATGGAATGTGCACTGAAAACTTGTTCTGCGCATTTTCGAACACGAAACATTGAATAAGTCCGCTATAGCTACATAGCTACACAGAAATATTGAATTTGATAATAGATAGCTTTAGTTTCGCGTACGTAGAAGCGCTACGTGCGTAAAGATCTTGCTGGAGGTAAATGCGCTCCGAACGCCGGGAGGCCCGTCGCGTCTCACGTACGCACGTGAAATCTACGCCCTTGCGTGGCGCGTCTCACGTGTACGTGACAGCTTTGCGAGCTACCAGGCAGAGAACGCAGCTCAAGCTCTATAGCATGGACGCATGAGGCTTACGAAGTGCAAGAAACACACGATGTCTCCGATTGCGGCTCGTTTGGAATGAGCTTGGCGGGAGTAGAATTCCCGTAACACGGCAGAAGGTGCCAGCAGACTATGCACAAGCAACGATCCAAACCTTTGCCAGGCCTACACCAGCACTCTTGCGTACGCAAAACTATAAGCGTCCCACGGATGCGGCGCGTAGGGCACATAGAACGTTCACGTTTACGTGCGCAAAACTTCTCCTTACGTGAAACTAAAGCTATCTGTTACCGTGTGTCGCTACGTTGCTTCAAGGCTAATCGCAATAACGTCGGCATTCATCGTGAAATGGGTTCTGCCGAAACTTTTTTCTCTCGTTTCTTTGTTTGTTTTTCAACTTTAAAGCCCATCAATTATTGCACTTTTCTCTGCCCTACTCGACTCTCCGCCAATCCCTCTATAGTCGGTTCGCGCCGTAGTTTGAATTCATCATCATCATCATCACCGTCATGATCAAAATCACGATTCATGCAGTTGGAAAGAAAGATTGGCGCGGCTCAGAACGTAGAAGAAGAGGAAGACGATGGACAAGGCTTTAGTGCTGTCGCTGTGGTTCTCGTCTCAACTCTCCGCCGTCGGCCAAGAAACACCCCCCTGCGCATCGTATCGCCAGAAACGGCCGACGCACACTACCTGTTCCGTGGTACGCAAAGAGTTCAAAATAGCCAGCGGCGAGGTGGATCTCCGAATAGACGACATCCTGTCGGCGCACAACCACTTCCGCAGTCAACTGGCGCTGGGGCAACTCGCCGACTTCCCTCCGGCGGCCAACATGGGACATGGGCGGCGCTGGGACAAAGAGATGAGCGACGTGGCCTTGGCGCTAGCCAGGCAGGGAACCGACAAGACCGGAGTGGCGAGGCACGACCTCGTGGAAGACCGCTTCACGTACGGCTTCCCCAGGACCGGCCAGAACGTGCTCACGGACTGCTCACGGAACTGGATGCCGTCCACGAAGTGGCACGACGTGATAATGGACTGGTTCGATCAGAACTTGCACTACGACGTCGCCAAGGTCGGCACCTACGAGGAGACTTTGCCGTCGAGCGACGCGTTCGCGCAGGTCGCCTGGGCAGCCACGTGGGCCGTCGGCTGCGGCTACGCTCAAGGGGAAATGACCACGCTCTCTTCCGAGCCCAAGAGGCTAGTCGTTTACGTGTGCAACTACGGGTCCGCCGCCAACGAGCTGAACAGGTCCGTCTATCTGGAGGGTCCGGCCTGCTCGCGCTGTCCTCGCAATACGCGTTGCAACCAGTCGACGGGACTCTGCGTACTTCTCGACGGGGTGTGGTCGCCTGACTTCAGGGGACACGAGGAGCCGCCTCTGGAAAACATGCTGCCGACGGCCTCAACTCCGGCAGCGTCGAGCTCGCCCCCGACCGTCACACCCCGTTCAATAGCGGCAGCGACAACAAGCGTCGCTGCTCTTGTGATGGCAGCGGTAGTTCGAGAATCGGGGGACTTAGGAATCACGCCTGTCACTATTGCTGCCTACTGCGGACTATTATTGGCTCAGCGACTGAATCGGGAAGGATAAAGTAAATCTACTTTGCGACTATTACTTTTTTTTTCTAGAACCTGGACAGAAAGACGCAACACGCTCTCCTTCCAGTGCAAATGGTTCCGTATAAATTCCGAGCACGGGGAAACCGTCGCCGCGCGCCGCATGCTGCACGTGCGAGTAAAAGTGTGCGAGGGTGAGCCGGTGCGCGAGCGAGGACCGCGGACCGGAAGCGTGTGTTCTCTTGTCGCGCATGACCATTTGGCATGACGCGGGGGGGGGGGGGGGGGTTGTCAGGGGAGGGAGGAGCGCATGGTGCCTCGATGTCCTCCTTGCCCACCACTCTGTACAGAGCGGAGACAACCACGGCTTTTACTACGGCGTTGGGCATGCGATCGAATGACACCGTAGTAGACGTCCTTGGCGGACGCCGTAGGCACGCATTGCCGATGCTCGTGCGTCTTGAAAAGCGATCGGCGACGTAGCAAAAGTGCGCGTCTGCGCGCGCCTAATCTTCAAAGTGATCTCAATTCACAATTCACAATTTATTTATTTATTAGTAAAAATACAGATAATTGCATGTGTGTAGTATACATAAGGAGGTCCCAAAGTCAAAGACTGTATCGGGACCTCCTTATGCGGACAAATGCGGACCTGACGTCCGCATTTGTTATCGCATTTTGCCATAACGTATTTCCTCATAACACATATTTCTAGCAGAAACACATACGTATGAGGAGACAAATGCCGAAGTTATCGCACTATCATTGTACCAGCCCGAAGAAAACAATACAGTATATAAAAACCACGTAAAGGGGGCGGGGGGGGGGGGGGGCGGAATGCTAGAAAATTTGAAAGTTGCACAAAATTTACGCGAGGAAAAATGCTCTGCAGACTTACAGTGACCGTCAGTACGTGGACTGGCCTCCTGCCGAGACATCTGTAGTTGGACTACTGTCTGCGCTGTGAGCCGGCTCAATGAATGTATTAACAAAGCGTCGAAATGTGACCAAATGACGTAAAAGATGCGAAATATTACCAAGTGAAAAAAGTCTTTTCAACTACGTCTACTTCCGATAGTTGAATATACTGCGGTGACAATGTCGCTACTGCTCACTGTCGGCTTGAATTGCTCAGATACCTTTTCAAATATGATTTTTTAGGTAGAAAAATTCACCTCCCAAGCACTCCGTACAGATAGTTAACCAACAAAGCTGAAACGCGCGGCCCTGCTGTTTATCACAAGATTAATCCCGATGGTTCATTAAACGATGGCTTGGTAGGCTGCCGGGTCCTCGGTACGCAGTTGCTGCTTGTGCTCGACTACACGAGCCTGTTCTTGTGCCCGGGCTGCAGCACCGGCACGGCGTAGACGAGCACGATGCCGGTTCTGCTCGCGGCGTTGCTGATCTAAAGCTGTCTGCTCTTCAGGAGCACTCATGATGCGTGGCCTACCCATTTCAGAACCTGAGAGAAACTGTTGCGCGCGCGCTAGGTTCCGATGGAGACCAACGACGACACTACTGGCGCAACCAGTCGCGCGCCTTTCTTTCTCTTTATATTTTTTTGCCCATGCGCATGGAGTTGCGCCAGAGGAGTTTTCGGCGTACAGGCGACAGACGGACGCACGGATGAATCAGCTAGCCACATACAGCTTCGCTTTAGTAAGCGATATTTATTCATACAAACATTAAGCATTTTTTATGCCATACATTCAGCTTTAAAATTGTAGAACATACTCGGAAACACCCAATGAACTTGTTTTCATGGCGCTATCTCCAACGTTATTTTTTCATCTTGTTATTTTTGCTCGACTCTGAAGTAAGCACCCGAAATATGAGAAAAGGTGACGTCACTGCGCCCTTACGCATCCGGGTTTTTTTTTCGTTTTTGATGCGAAAGCGTCTGTAGTCTGTGGCAGCGACAGGATATCGTCATTGGCTACGACCCCTCGTCCCGAGCACGCCTTGACGGAGTTGCCATTAGCTGCGACGTCACATCAAGTGGGCGAAAAGGAACAGCTGCGAACGATAGCGCGCCAGGTGTTGCGTGAGAGGAGAGGGCTTCGCTTCGACGCCATTTCACCCTCGCACATGCTCTCGGAAGCCCCGCGCGGTTCGTATCTCCCTCTCTCTCTCCACTTCTACATGTACATCTCTCTCACCCCCACTGGGCTTACGTGTTCCGTGCGCCTGCCGGCCGTGGTGGCTGCTGCTGCTTCCTCGGTCTCTAGTCGCGCAGGACGTTGGTGGCATGCGGCGTTTTCACCGCAGGCTGCTGCTGCTGCTTGCTGGGTCGGGCAGCACGTACCGCTGTGGTACATTACATGCAGCGCAAAGCTCAAAAGACCGCTCAGCGGCGCTTAAGCGGACATTATTGTTTTCGCATTCTCGACTCATAAGTGCTTAAGTGTCCTTCAATTTTTTGTCATATTACCACCCAGTTCGTAGCCTATCGCCCACAATGGGCTTATGACATTAAATAATGAATCATAATCATGATCCGGTTTGCAGTGCTCGCAACAGCGTTTCGAAAGAACGGGGAGGAACGACGCCTGCACGCCCGTTGTAAAACCTGATACGGGTTTCGATCTGCTTTAGTCGTTGTCCTATTACTTATGATTTCGCACCATGGTAGATTTTGCTTTTTTGTCTCACTTTCACAACGTTGGTTCTGACGCGACTGCCTAGACCTCAGGACTGACGACTTCGTTCTAGAACGCACGTACAACTTTCGGTCTTTCGAAACGCCGGTTGAGAGAAACTAAATGTGCAAGCGCACAGTCATGTCTAATTTTCTCTTTTCGTTTTATTTTGCGCATTTCCTTTATACCTTAAACAGATTAACAATGTAAAATATACCGTCATGGAAACAATTTCAGCGGTTCTTCCTGAACATGCTTTACAAACTTACAAACCCATGCCCTAAAGCAAATATTCAAAGCTGGCATATCTGAACTTAGCTATTCCGATAATTAGTTGCACTTCAAGAAAACGGTCGGAGTAACTCAGGCTGACTATGAACAAAGCGCAGTTGGCCTCTATGGCCCAAAATGTCGAACTTGTTAAACTTACATGGAACACCTCGTTCGAGCAAAAGCAGGTAGCGACGCCTGACAGAAATAAACATCGAAAAAGGGACCAAATGTTTATTGACGAGAGGCGGCACTGACAATACAGCGTCAAAGCAATCAATCTTGCGAGACTTCGTAACAGCAGAAGACGGCAGGGACAAAATACGTGAATAAACGCCAACGTATAACTAATGTAGGTACAGTACAAAGCGCTTCTTTGTTTCTTCAACTTTTCGCATAAATCCTGTGTACGATTTTCATAAGCACAGTCGTTGGCCAAGTTTGCACATGCAGTTGCTTTGACTCCACCATGTAAGCCATAACGCATCTTGTCTGCTATACTCGTGATTCTAGTCATGCCGCCCACTATGCGAAATTGCTGTCGCAAAGAAGAAAAAGAAAAACTCGTTATCACGTGCGCCATCATAAAGGGAAAATCAAACCAAACAGTGAGTTGAGCGTCGTATCGCACCCTACAATGCGAACAAAATTTAAACAACGAATACAGATCTTCACTTTCCAATCAAGAACATGTTTGGCGCGCTTTTGAGTTCCTCCTGCATGGAAGCTACATCGCTTAATAAAGGGCATACAATAGCGTAGGTAGTGCCGTTGCCTTCTGAGTATTGCTTACGTTGTCCGTACCGCACATTTACGTATAGGAACAGACAATATGGGCGTGTTGGAGTGCATCATGTAACCGCGCAAACGACAACGTACGAGGAAAGAAAGACATAGGACAAGCGCGGACACATACGACAGGCGCGCCTGTCCTGTGTGTCCGCGCTTGTCCTATGTCTTTCATTCCTCATCCGTTGTCGTTTGCGCGGTTACAGGATGCATTCCAATATCGACCACCAACTAACCCGCCTCTCCCTGTTAAATATGGCGTCACTGGCGTTCAAATTTTAAATGTGCAGAAACGCGTTCTTTTTTTTTTTGGCTAGGAGCAAAATCTCTATACAGTGAACTCTTGTTGCTCATTAGCATACTGGCTGATGGGACGTAGGAATCGCGAAACCAGACGTCGTTAATCTCAACAATGCCTGCTCATCGAGTGTGCGCTCACAGCACCTGAAAAAAAAAAATTATTCCCTCTCAGCCGCCGCACTGCGAACAGTTGTCGAACTAACATGTACAGGACGTTTAGGGGAACGCCTCCGTCATACGATTTCTTTTTCACCCTAATTCCACTGCTATTCCGTAATTTTATTGCGATAGCAATTATATGTACATTACAGGCACATTTCTACAGCCGCCGTCGACGTGAAGTTCCGTACAAAGTCTAAGGGCAATAAAATCTTCGCCGTACGTGGTATGCTGCATGTGCGAGTGAATGCGTGCGAGGGCGGGCCAAGAATCGCTTACCAATCGGGGCTCAATCTCGCTCACGCAAGAGAGGAAAGCGAGGAGGAAGCGCGTCGTCTTACGGCGCGCTCAAGGCTAGGGGGGAGGTCAGGGAGGAGGGGACGCTTTCTACTCTGGGCGGCCCGGGTGGGCGCGCGCGACCAGCCGGGCCGCTGCATCTTGAGAGCCATCGGCGACGGACACGAATCCGCCGCGCACGGTGTTTTCGCGGCTTAGTTCGCGCTGGTGCGAGACGGAGCACGAAGCTCAATTCGCTCGCTGCAGCATGCCTGGCTTCCTCACTCCAGCGTTTCGACAGCGAGTTTCCGCGGTTATCGAGTGAGGTGTGTTCATGCTTGCTTGTGCACGCGTGACACCATGTTTATTTAATTTACTTAGTAAGCCTATGTTTACGAGTGTACATGGCCGATAAATATACTATCCTTACGTCTTATAGCTGTCCACTAATTCGCTATAGCAATCGATGCTTTGCGGTGCGGGCGAAACCACAAATTTTTTTCATTATTCTTGGGAACAGTGGTTTCCGGCTACTTCTAAGGTTATAAATAATAAATGCCACCTTGATGACTGCTGTTACGAAGTGAATATTTTTTTTATTTGCATCATGCTTGCATGACCGCCATTATACTGAAGTCCCTAGGGATGAAAAAAAGGACAAGTGGTGATGTGCACGAATGGAAAACCGTTTATATTTAACGGGTCCGAAGACTAGGACACGATGCAACGAGTGTTCACTTCGAACATTCAGGTGGCAATGTTCGCGCCTTGGCTTGACTTCTCGAGTTCCTTGCCATGTACGCTCGGCTTGCGGCTGCCACGTGGGCTGCTCTGGGTGGGCTCAGATTCGTGAACGTTCGCTTCTCGTTCTGGGGCGGGCGCTTCTGAGTCGAGCGCATGCGCTTCGGCACTGGTCTCCTTGCTGCTCGCTGCAGGCTTGATGGGCTTCTGCTTGTACACGACAGTGCTGTACTTATTGTCGCTCTTATAGCGCGACCCGGCTTTATCGACCTTAGTGCTCTCTCCGTGAAAGTTCTTGATGAGCTTGCAGTAGTACGTCATGATGCACAGGAAGAAGAAGCTGATGAAAGTCATAAGCGACGAGAATCCAGCGATCAGGTAACGCATTTTGTCCAGGTCGTATAACCAGCACACTCCGCTTTCGCCGCACTTCTCCTCCCAGACGGCGCACGAGAAATCTGTGAGGGCACCGTAGATGGCCGGGTACGGCAAGAAAGCTGCGATGAATCAAGGAAAACGACGGACAGTTTAATGTATCCGCCAATGATGTCGCTGCGTGCAGCGCATGACAGAAAGCAGTGTGTGCTATTCGTCGCCGCCATATGCCACCTTCTGAAACTGTGTAGCCAATATCAGCCGCCACGATGTCAAACCACAAGCCGGAGTCATATCTCCGCGGCAAGAGCGATATCGGAAAATGCGCTCTCGTGGACACGCGAGAACACGTGAGAACGTCCCGCAAAGGCCGCTGAGCCCGCAGCGGGCGCCACGCAACTTTTGGAAAGCTGCGGGCGCACGCAAGATACCTTGCGTGCACCTGCGTACTGCGCATGCGCACTGACGCCTCAGCGGTTTTGCTGCGTATGCGGAGCAGCTGCGGACACCCAACTAAAGCTGTGTAATGATACCTAGCCGCACAGGGAAAATTACTTGTAGTTCTTATGTTCATCACTGATGTTCTTATCAGGAACTTATGTTCATCTCCTAAAACTAACCCTGGAAGGGTTAGCCAGCGCCACCACCAACGGCCATTGTTTGTTGATCATTGTTTATTGGCTTCTTATGCTGTGACCAATAAAACCGGGCATCTCGGTTTCCATTCTTCTCGTTTATTACATAGCGAGCGTCTCGATTCTGGCAACTCTGATGCCCTCAGGTAGGAAGGCTGGGTTTATTGACCAATTGCTGTCACCCAAATAGATCACGTATTCGTGAGGCCTGCGGCAGAAAGGATGTTCCACATCCTCCACCAAGGTATATGAGTGGTGGCGCCGGCTAACACATTAAGAGTTAGTTCTAGCACATAAACATAAACACCCCAGGATGTGGATGGGAAAACGGCCCTGCAATAAATCAACTGGTAAGAGCATCGCACGCGTAATGCGAAGACGTGGGTTCGTATCCCATTTGCGGCCAGTTGTCTTTTCATCCACTTTCATTTCCATTTATTTATCATTGCCTAAATTCAATGAAGAACTACCAGTAATTTCCATACGCTGTCCTTGATGTCACTGTTTTTAAATCTATATATATGGAGACAGAGAGAGAGAGATTTCTGAAGGTCGGACGCAGGCCGAAACGTCGTACAAGAAAACAAACGTTTTCCACATTCCCATGTTCCTTTTGTATACTTCTGAAACAACTGGATCATTCAAGCAAATATTCACTTGGCATATACAGGGTGTCCCACGTTGCTTGAGCCAAGAATTTAAAAATGAAAGGCGCGTCGGAAGCGAATTGAACAAAACGTATACTATTCGCAATAGCCTATAGCAACTCAGGTACTTATTGTTTTCCCGTGACTCACTATATAATTAAATTTAATTACCAAACATATTAATTATTGGCTGACGACCGCAAATGTGATCTGCAGATTTGTAGAGCAACTTCAGAAGCCCCCGATAGAATTGGTGTCTGTACGATACGTTTCACGTAGTCCCTCACGTAGTCCAAGGAGCCCGTGTGCGCAGAAAATCCAGCGTCGGCGTCCCGCGTCGGCTTTGGACGCTGCTTCGGCGAAAAGAATTTCGAACCAATTTCCGAACCGGCACATTCAACCACTTCTCTACCACCAAAGTTGCTCGTACCTTGTCTTTAATTATTTACAAACCTACTCCTCGGAACTTTGAGAAGGGCAGCCCACAAACAAATGTAATGAAAAAAAAACACCGACAGCGCATGTTCTTTATGTTAGCTCTTCTCAGACTGAAATCTTAAAGTTCGAAACAATAACACGACATCGACCCACTAAAGGTCGCGTTTCCACCAGAAAGCTCGCCTTCGTGCATAGCATTCGCAGCCAGTGTTTCCCGGTAAACGTTACTGCTACAAAAGCTGCCAGTGGCCGGGAAGCATGAAACGCAGTAAGGGGTCTTTGGACGCTATCGCGTTCCACTTTTAAAGGCGAAGTCTTCTAAGATTTTCCCGGTTGCAAAGAAAGCCAGCGAAATATGAAAAAAAAAGCCACGCGTGACGGAGCGCTTCCGCAGCGGTATCGCGCTGCTCTCAAGCGCGCGTTCTGTGAACAAGATCTGCTCCCGTCGGATGACGGTGCAAATGCATGCTGCTGGCCGAGCGCTTCCGAGAAGATAAAGAACGCCTTGCCGCATCCCCGTCGCCAGTGGCAATATTTGTAATATTTTAATTAATGTAACCGTTTTGTAACACTATATAATGAGTCAACATTACCTACATTATCTACTTAGACGTCTCATGTTCGCCTCCGTGCAAGCTACAGATGAAAAATGACTTTACAGCCGCATATTGAGGTAATAATAATAATATATGGGGTTTTACGTGCCAAAACCACTTTCTGATTATGAGGCACGCCGTAGTGGGGGACTCCGGAAATTTTGGCCACCTGGGGTTCTTTAACGTGCACCTAAATCTAAGCACACGGGTGTTTTCGCATTTCGCCCCCATCGAAATGCGGCCGCCGTGGCCGGGATTCGATCCCGCGACCTCGTGCTCAGCAGCCTCACACCATAGCCACTGAGCAACCGCGGCGGGTGCATATTGAGGTGTTTTACCTCAACAATGCATATACGTAACGAAGATTACATAAAATTCTACGTTTACCTTGATAGTGCAAGGCTACTAATGTAACACGACTCAAAAGAACATAAATAACCCAGCTTTAATAGCACAAGGAAGCCACTTAGTATACATTACCCCTCAATTTTTCTGCTTCTCGACGTTCTTGATAGAACTAAACTTTACCCAACGCGCTTGGCCGCATGTTGTTACCACGGCGATGACAATAGCCCGAGCTTTATACAAGTCAAATACTACGCTTCCATTCTTGATCTGCCTGAAAGCCATCGTGAAATATTGATTGAAGTAGCGAAAGTCGTAAGAAACGGAAGGGATTTGCTCAGATTCCTGTGAACGAGCTCATCCGCTTCGACATGTACTACGCCTTTCTGTAAAATCGATATGTCGTATTCATCTGCTGTGTTCTCAATCTGAACACGCACACAAAAAAATAATGAGCCATTTCACTCTGTGCAGGTGGATGGCCAGTGAAGCTGTGTAGCACACGATAAAGAGGTAACACAGAATTTTCAACAAAGATGCGAACGCATTTATTGTCTTGATCAGTGGTCATCGTGACGAAAGGAAGGTACGCACGCGCATTTATTTTTATACATCCGCGTTCATTCATGTTACACATTCGTTATACACGTTCGTGTTTTCATTTCGTGATATATTTAGGCAAAGAATTCGAGACCGAAATCACCGCACCGACTGGCAGCGGGCCGGTGCCGTCAGCTGCTTCGAAGGGGGAGGGTCAATATGCGGCGTTAGGTATGGCCGGAGGTGCAACAGCGGACGCTAGCACGATGCGCGGCCACGGAGCCAGCCGTGGACTAGACGACGACGAACGCGTGAGCAGTGGCACGAGCCATTGCTGACGATGATAGTCGTTGCTCACAGACATTTGTTGACGGACACGAAAAATGCATGGAACCCTCACCGTAAACAGCTTCGCTGTAATTTATTCCCATTGATGCTGATGAATGTACAGCTGCGCTTGCAAACGTCCATCAATCAAATGCACTTAGCGATATCGGGGAACGCGCAGCATCCGAATCCATTCAGATAGGTCTGACAAGGACTTAAACGAAAATACAGCATCAATTTTGCGTCTGTGATGACCTGTGATGTCTGGGATGACCAGTGTGCGAGGAAGCGCTATCACAATGAGAAAACCACAAATGTGAAGACAACCGTTGTTTCATCGTGGTCACAGAGCCTGTGCGTCGTACAGCGAGTATCAGCCACTTACATGTAGCTTTTGAATAATAAACTGCGTTCTAGAAAGCCACTTGTAAAGTAACTTTCCAAACTTTGAAGTCGATATAACGCCGCAAGTTGTTAATACTAGTCGCTAAAGAAAATCGTGTATTGCTAAGTCGAATAAGTTTTCGCTAAACAAGCAAGAAAGTCCTTGGACCTAACAACAAAACCGCTAAAATGAGAACACTGATTACAGACCCGTAGACTGTGAAAATCAACGCTGACTTCGTGTCTTCAGAGATGGTTAGGTTAGAAGGCCCTAATAAACACGGGATGACGCAGCGGCGGACAATTAAACTTGTTCTAGACCTCCCGGCGACAGCCTCCTCTGCTATGCAGGCGTGCAAGGGGTGTCCCGCAGGCAGCTCGCCCTGCTACGAACCATTGCTTACTGCGGCCGGCTTAATGTCATCTGCTACAGCACGTGGCGACGAGGCCCGAAAGAAAATCATAGCTGTCCAAGCAAGGGAAACGTACTAGAAAAGCTGGAGGTATTCTGAAAGAAAACGTGGCCTCTAGCTGTTGTTTTGTCAGTGCCTGATTTCAAAAGTGGGTGAGAGAGGGGGAGGCAAGTGCTCCCCTACACCCCCCTGTTCCCAACTGGTTGATAAGCCTATGTTGGGCAACAAATTCAAAAGGAAGTCAACCAGAATATTAACTAATGGGTGCTTTTCTCGTTATTAACGTAGTTAATTATCTTGCTATGCATTGTTTTTCTTTCACAAGCTCTTGCTACTATACTTTTTGTTGCTTTCGCACCCGCCGTGGTTGCTCAGTGGCGTTGGGCTTCTGAGCACGAGGTCGCGGGATAGGATCCCGGCCACGGCGGCCGCATTTCGATGGGGGCGAAATGCGAAAACACCCGTGTACTTAGATTTAGGTGCAAGTTTAAAGAACCCGAGGCGGTCAAAAATTTCCGGAGTCCCCCACTACGGCGTGCTTCATAATCAGAAAGTGGTTTTGGCACGTAAAACCCCATAATTTATTTGTTGCTTTTGCACTGCTATTTGTAAGCAGTGAACCGGATCCCCGTGCCTGCCGTGATGTTTTCACAATGTATCTACCCCTTTTCAAATGTCCCATTGATCACCACATTGAATTGTCCGTTGCATGATGCACCCTGCCCCTTATGTAACTCCCCTGATAAAGAGGCCTTTAAGGAAATAAACTGATCTGACCTGACCCACCCTCAAGTGACTTGTGCTAATGCGGGAACGAAATGCGTATTGTATCTTGAACTGCTGAAATAGAAATTTATGCAGTGCAAGCACGTACGCACGCACTTCTTTATTGCCATATTGATTATATCAACACACCAGGCGCATTTCTGCCGTCGGCGTCGCCCTCGTCGTAAGATTCCGCATAAAGTCCAAGGGCGATAAAAGCCGTCGCAGCGCGCCGTATGCTGCATGTGTGTGTGAAAGCGTGAGAGAGTGAGCCGGCGATCGCCGCTCAATCTCATCCATGCAAGGGAGGAAAGCGTGGAGGAAGCGCGCCGTCTTCTGTCGCACGCAAGGCTCGACGGTCATCGAATGTGTTCATGTTTGCTTGTGCGCGCGTGACACCGTGCTTGTTAATTTAGCTAGTATGCCTATGTTTACAGGTATATACGCCCGGTAAAGTTACTATACTTGCTTCGCATACTAGCTAAATTAACAAGCATGGTGTCACGCGCGCACAAGCAAACATGAACACATTCGATGACCGTCGAACCTTGCGTGCGATAGGAGACGGCGCGCTTCCTCCACACTTTCCTCCCTTGCGTCAGCTCACTCTCGCACGCAAGGGAGGAAAGCGTGGAGGAAGCGCGCCGTCTTCTGTCGCACGCAAGGCTCGACGGTCATCGAATGTGTTCATGTTTGCTTGTGCGCGCGTGACACCGTGCTTGTTAATTTAGCTAGTACGCCTATGTTTACATGTTTATACGGCCGATAAAGTTACCATACATTGCTTCGCATACCTGTCCACTAATCTTCTATCGCAATCGATGCTTCGCCTTTCGCGCGAGACTGCGCCTTTTTGTTACTCACCGAACAAGGTCAGAGCAAGCATGTAGGTATTGAATGCAAGGCTTTTGTCCTTCGGTTTTACGCACCTGTGGAGAGAAAGAGAGAGATTCCTTCATTTAAAGTCCGTTTTCAACGAAATTTCACTTTCTATACTGCTAACCATTACTAATTTAGCCAAAGTGAAATTACAGTGATATGTACTGCTCATTTGAAGCGAGTATCTGCAAGGTTGGTAACTGTTCAATTTTCTTATGAGCAGCCTTTAGATAACGCCTGTAAGATGTCGACACGTGCACTTTTTGGTTAGCGGATGGAACTTTAGGTCCCATGACGTCACATCTGAGTATTGTTAGCGCGCCGTGAGTAGCCGTGGTCGGCCCTGATCTCAGAGGTAATGTTGAAGAGCTGCGTGATCCGAGCCCAGCGTTGCTTCGGGTGATCCACACTAGTTTCAAACGTAAAAATTTGCATGGAGCCTACTCTATACAACTGAAACTATGGGCGCTTTACACGACCGGATACTTATTTCGAAAGAACCACTGGATGGCTAGTCGTGTTCCTATATACACTCTTAAGCAAAATTACACCCTTTTGCCACACAACGATAATTGTCATCTGTCTTGTCCGCATTTCCTTTCTTTAACGCGGCGAGCCCGATACTTTCCAGCAACGAACGACATGCGCGTTACCAGCATGACATAGCATTCCCGACAGGAAAGTAGCGGGGGCGGCGTTTTCAGGAAAGGAAACGCAAGCAAGGCAGATTACGATTATTGTTGTGTGGCAGAGATACATCCCAAAGGGTGTAACTTTGCCCAAGAGTGTAACGTGAGTGAATTCGAAAGGACACTAGCACTGTCTCTTATTAACTCGGAAATTCAAGGATACCGAAACATTAAGCACCTTTATATTGAGACGCAGTAACTGCCTTGAGACAGAATGCGCCTGTCTCACTATGGTCGTTTTTTTTTTTCATTGCAAAAAGTGTTCTAGAACTCATGAAAACTGGTGGCTTGCGGTGATTCTGTCCACATCTTGCATAAGCTTTTCTTTCAGCACTGTTTCCAAATTGGGAAACACGAAGCAACTGGAGGTAAGATCCAAAGAACAGGGAAGGTAACGTGCCATTTTCATCCCACCTTTCATCACGAGTAGCTGTGGATGCGGGATCCCTATTACGGTGCACTAGCCATGCGCTTGAGTTCCACAAATCGGGATGTCCTTGTTTTTTTTTTTCTTTTCAAAGCGAATCTTTCTTTGCCTCTCCTCCCGACTTTCCAAGCGCTGCTGCTGCTGTAGTCTCGCTCGCGCACACTGCTGTGTTTCTTGCGACAAGACCACATGGTGCTCGCCCCCTGGTCTTGCTCAGTGGAGGACAAGAACTAGGAAGCTTACCAGCAAGCATGCGGCATGTATGATGAGCAAAACGGCAACGAATAAAGTCAAGTGGAAAGTCAGAGAGGCTGAGGGAATCTCATGGGTGGCGGCAATGGAAAAGAAACCTGCTATATAAGTAACTACTTAAGAGGAAAAACCGAAATCAGGAAAGAAACAATTTATGATAATTCAAAGGGAAGCGCTTTACTTTTCGAAGCGATATCAGGATGCCTTAGAACATGCACTTATAAAGCCAGGTACAACAAGGAGGGAGAAGCATGGTCTTGCTGCGGCAAAGCTAGGGAAACGATGAAGAACCTTTATTAGAGTGTGAAGATATCTGCCCAGCGGTCGATTTAGGCAATTCTGGCCTCCTTGAAGCCCTTAATTGGGTTCAGCGAGAGCATGGGGTAAGTAAACATGTGCGCAGTAGACATTAGTAAGAGGTGATTGGAATATTGGTGAAAATAGGGAAACGAGAAACAACGGAGGCGTACAGAAATAAAGTTCACGATGGGGGTTCAGAAAGTTTGATTATAGGAATTTATCGTGTTTTTCTTTTGCCTTTCTTTAACATAGGTAGGACATCAGGCAATATAGTAACAAAAGTTTAGTGGCGCAACCCACCACCCCATTCCAAAGGGGACGTTCAGAGCATCCATCCATCCATCCATCCATCCATTCATGCTCGTGCACGCAGCTGCGTTTGTTGCAGCACCACCAGATAGCGCTCGCGTCTGCGCATCCCGGCCGCTGGCGGCAAGGAAACTTTGTGCGTATGGGCGTACTGTGCTTGTTTTCCTATGCAACAAAAATGTCGGTGCTGGGCTGTGGAGGTCGCGTGCTACGCTGTCATGGTGTAAACATTGCAATCGCCTATTGCCTGAAGAGAGCAATTGCAGCTGGCGTCTAAACAGCGTTCTGGTCACCTATGCAGAAGGAGCACATAAACATGAGCCGGAAAAAATGGCTCCAAAGCATGCACTCAGCGTCGAGGACACCCAGGCCCAAAACAAGCGTCGCGCGGAACAATAGCGTCTTCACAACGCAGCGAAACGTGGCGAAGACCCCGAATGTATATATACAGTGCACACATACAATTATAAAATTAATCGAATTACGTACAGCTCGAATATTTCAGGTAATGTTCAACGCTTCTGCCACGTTCAGCAAACCACATACAAGGCTCCGCTTACATCGATTGCCCCAGTGCGTGGGATCCGTCGATTGAGCGAAGCTTGTATTGCCTCACTGGTATCGGCGTCGGTGTTGGTATTGCCGCACTAAAAACCCCATCCGCGTGAAAAAAAAAATGGCTGTGGCTTAGCTAAGGTTAAGCCCAGGATGCGAAGCATACTAGCCTTTATTTTAACGCGACAGCGTTAAGGAGCTCATGTCGCAGAAAAGCCGGTGTCGTCGGCGTCGGCTCAGGCGTGCGGCGCTTGCTCAGGCGCACATTTCGTTGTCGCGCCGAACGCTGCGTTGCTCGACGCTCACCGCGTCCGATGCGGGGGGTGCGATGCCGCGAGCGACGGCGTGAGTTGGAGCCCCGTTTCTCCCCTGTCGTGACGTCACGGTATCACGTGGTATTGAAGGCGACACCGCCGCGCCTGAGGAGCTGGGTTGAGCTCTAGTAATATGCTTCGCATAATAAACATTGCTTGCCGGGCTGCGGATTGGACCTCCGGGTTGCGAGATCACCTCGCTAACCGATTCAGCCATGGTCGATTCATCGTGCTTGAAGCGGTGTTTGATATGCATCAAGAAGCACATGCAGCGCAAGGCGCGAGCCAATCACGGGCGTCCCCTCTCGAATAGGGAAAGGGTGCGATCGTGTGCTCGATCGCCTCGGCGGCCGTCGTTTCCCGCCAGTTCTGGCCTGTCATTCATATAGAGAGGTCACGCAGGGTTCGTTCTGCCGAAGAGCAGGATGCGTTGAAGGAATGGCAGCGGGAGCGTCGTGCGTATCGTCGTGCGTTTGGCCGAAGAACCGGCGCCGCTTCATGAACGCCGCCGGGAACTCGCTCGAGAGAGGGCTCGTCGCCGACGTGCCGACCTCGCCGTGAGGGAGCGCGAAGCCGAAGCGTCGCGACAACGAATATCCGCGGATCGCGAGCTTCGCTTGCACTCCTCTTCCCATAGTGCAAGAGCGGTCAATTTCTTTTTCTATTTTTCTTTTCTGGATTACATCATGCAATCGTTGAGTACGTCAAAGTAAAACTGCGTCCTTACAGTCTAACTGTCGTCACATATTCAAAACAAACGAGTCCGTCTAGGTCGAAAATGATATTTAAAGAGAAAAGTTAACTTGATGCAAACACGTTTTGCTTTGATGTCCAGCGTCGCAGAACTGACACGTACGCTGACAGCGGCTCAAAAAAATTAAAAGAAAAACAGTGCAGTGAGCTAACAAAAGTTTAATGAAAGACTTATGTAGACTACGCGAACGATAGGGCAGTATGCGCGCCAAGTGGCACGCGTCGGTGTTAACTACCCTCTCGCTTCAGTAAAAAAAAAATTTGAAAATTTTAGCCCGCGCTACATATAGTATCGTCAGAAATTGATGCTAACAACCTTTTCACAAAGCAGTCTTTCTCCCTCCCCCCCCCCAATAAAGTTTGACGATAACTTCAGAGACAAGACGAACGCGACAAGCTGTATATCATCCGGCATTATTAGGCAGAGAGAATTATGATGGACAATTTGAATGCTTACGACGACAAACTTGGTCCATTACCTACGTTTTATGCGAAAACACCCATGTACTTAGATTTAGGTGCACGTTAAAGAACCTCAGGTGGTTCAAATTTCCGGAGACTGCCCACCCCCCACCCCCTCTATGGTGTGCCTCATAATCATATCGTGGCTTTGGTACGTAAAACCTCACAGTTCTTAGCACTAACATTTAATCACACCACAGCAATGAATTCATTGCTATATTTGCATGCTATGTTATCATTATTTCAAGTACATGATACCATTTAAAAAATGTACGGATCTACAATCACAGTCTGTCGAGCATGTAATAATGGGCGGTTTGGCACTTGACCAACACGGCGGACTGCTGCAACACTCAGAAGACAGCATATATGGTATGAACGGACAGAGGTTATCACAATCTAGGCAAACGTATTTCCTCGACTAGATGGCTCAAGATTGTATTTTGCCTCTTGCCTGTTCAACTGTTACTTTATTTGCGCGCACGTGACTACCGTGCCGCTCGCTTATGGTATTGCTCTTTTTTTTTTAATTAGGTATGGGCAAAACGTAGCATCAACACGACGACGTGTTGTTTTTTCGGCGTCACTTTCGGCTTCATGACGTCATAACAAATACACATACTGGGAAGCGAAACCACATTATTCGGGGTGCTCTGAGGCGTGCCAGTAATACTGGCACGTTGCACGACACAGCCGAACAAAGAGAGAGTGAGTTGTGCGCGAAGAAGGCGCGGGCTGGTGCCTGTTGGCCTCGCATAACCGTCCTGTGCCTTGCTCTACGCAAATCATCTGTCATCTTGTAAACAAACCCATCCAAATCATCTTTCATCTTGTAAACAAACCCATCCCATCCGTAACAATATCATAGCGAAGCTGTCTATGGCTAGGATCTGGAAAAAAATATGTCCGAGATGTTGACAAAAACAAGTCCCGGCGGTCACTCTGTGAATGTTATCATCTTCCGTCTACGTATGAAGTGCATTACCAATTCCGCGTGATGTTATCAGTCGCTGCGGTCGCTCTGACTGTTATCATCTTATCGACCAGGTTATGACGCATGACCTTCATGGCCATATATAAAACGTGGGATGGCGGCGCTCTTTCACTCCCATTGGAGGGTCGAAAAGTGTAATATAACACAGCAGCATACCGACCAATCGACGACATTAACGCCGGCCTAGCGCGAACTGACGGCATGTATATAGTTCCCTTCCTGCAGAACGGTTTGGAATTGAGGGCTACACGGACGTCAATGTGCCGACCACTCGTCACCGGTTGTGTATAGGTTTAACCTTTGGCAAGAACGTGTCTAGCATATGGCCGCACAACCGATCGCGGTGTACCACAGCGACCACAAAGCTATGGTCACTGTGGTGACGAATGAGGCAAAATAAAGACGATAAAAACCACGAAATACTTATGTGTGTCTTTATTTAATAAATATAGCAATAATCATATAAGTCAACATAGTCATCCCAATACAGCTCCTGGTTATCCCTTTGCAGAGGGTGGATGGGCACTAAATTTTTTATGCGAAGCATATTACGAGAGCTCAACCCAGCTCCTCAGGCGCGGCGGTGACCATGAAATCACGTGACACCGTGACGTCACGACAGAGGAGAAGTGGCTTTGGCTCAACTCTTGCAAGACGGGCTGGGTGGGAATCGAACCAGGGTCTCCGGAGTGTGGGACGGAGACGCTACCACTGAGCCACGAGTACAACGCTTCAAAGCGGTACAAAAGCGCCTCTAGTGAATGCGGTGTTGCCTTAGAAACGCGCTGTTTCTAAGGCGTGCGTCTCTTGCTCAGGCGCACATTTCGTTGCCGCGCCGAACGCTGCTTTGCTCGACGCTCACCGCGTCCAATGCGGGGCGCGTAGTCGCTGCCCTGTAGCCCATTGTCTTACACCCCTTGGCGGGTCGACGGGAACGCTGTCGCGTTCCACTCTTGAAGGCGAAGAAGTAATGCATGAGTTGTTTCTTCGTCTAGCCGAACCAAATATAGCCAAGCAACAGCAGTTCACCAGGCTAAACAGTGGTTCAACAACTAAAATAAAGGCTAGTATGCTTCGCATCCTGGGCTTAACCTTACCTAAGCCACAGCCATTTTTCTTAAGGTTTCGAGACTTAGGGCCCTCATTTAATGAAAAGGGAAAAAGTCTAAACGGTCATGTGAGCAGTCCTTAAATAATGTTGCGTGTTCGTTTTGTTACGATTACTATACACCTAGATTTGCTTTTTTTTTAACTTTCGCACCCGCATTTAGAGCAAGCGGACTTAATGTCGAATCCAGTCGACATCTGTAAGCGCGGCCCGCGCTGAAACTGTGGGATTGATGACGTGATGGCTGATGGAGAGCGAAGACGGTAAGCACGGATATGATAACAGGTTGCGGGCTCATTCGGAGCGCTGTCACCGCCGTTCGTTCAGCCTGTTTCCTCAGTTCCCGGCGAAGGAGGGCTTACCCTTACTGGTGCTGTGAATTATGGCCAGTACCAGACGATAGAACGCACTTCAACAAGCGCGTCTGTCTGAACGAATGCCATAGACTACATGCATGCGCATTTGTTGACTGCAAAATCTGACACACTGATATCAAACTTCTGCGGCTACCGCAAGAAACTGAGCTGCAGCAAGTGCGCTTAGAGTACAACAGGCAGCGTCCATGATGCCTTTCACGCTGACAGCAGTTTGGAATTTCATGAAAATAGAATATTTTTTAAGAGTACAAAGAACAACGGCAGTGTCAGATGACAATAGTCTGACTTTGCGTGACTAATGCACTCCTGGCGGTTTCCGGGTTGAAATAGTCTGTTCATGCCGTTTTTGAAGCTCGTAAGCTTATAATATAAACGGCTATTTATTTCGTTACTTTCCCTGTCTCACTTTTTCTTTCTTTTCACTTTCCTCGAGACGTAAGACGTCGGGGAGCGTGGCTGGTGGTTGCTTGTCGCCCTTATCTCAGTTATGATCCGCCGCAAATTCGTCAATGTCGCAGTTTGGCATGAGTCCGGCGCAGGCAAAGCTTAAAGTTACGAAAATGAGAATCTAGCCGAGTAACGTTGCAAGCCTCGGAGGTACGAAAGAAGCTGAAGAGCCGCATCTGTCGAAAAAATGGCCTAATGTGCTGCTCTCAAATACCTTAACTCCGGAATGTGCGTTCATAATGAGTTGCTACGTTGTAAAGGCCACAGGTAAGTGTAAATTTTCGGAAAATGTTCTCACTGCTGAGCTTTTACTGCTTTTCGCTACTCTAACGTTGTTGAATATTTCCCGATATCTAAGTGCCTCGACGCAGTTTCGCTTGATCAGTTCCTCCTGTCGGTTTTATTTAGCACCCGAGTTGCAGCGTTACACAGATTTGTTGTTCTTTCTTTCGTGGTACTTCGGACAAACACGCCCTCCTCATTTCCTCTCACGTGGCGAAACAGGCAAACTCGGCCATTCTTTCACCGATGGTTAGATGCCCATTCAACCTGACGACGCTGTGTACGCGGAAAACCTGAGAAAAATATTCGATTGCCCCCAACTTTGCTCGTACGAAACGCGTTCAAACACTTCTTGCTAGAGGACGTTCGTGAATTGATGATGCTTTTTAATACGCAAATGCGTTGCTCGGGATTTCTTTTTCTTTATTTTACTACGTTCGCCGTGCGGCACAGATTTAGCTTTTTTTTTCTAGAACTACCTATACAGAATAAAACTCGAGAAGCTTCGTAGAAAGGTCTCCGCATGCTATCGACATGAACGCAGCAATTACGTACTGCACGCTGAGCGCTAGGAAATCGGCAAGACGAGGCAAACAGCTAACACATTACTCGTTCTCCAGATGAGCAAGAAACTCGTACAGCTTGTACAAACGGAACAAAAATAAACACTGCCCTTGTGTCTAATGAATGTGACGCAGTGGCACCCCGCCAAATAAGCAAGCACTGAGTGAAGGGGCGGAGCTTCTCAGTTACTCCTGCGAAAAGCACCTGTGGTGCCTTCCATTTAGTAGACGCCAAGCGCGTGTGGTAAAATACTTCAATTAGGACATTCCAAAGAGCATTACTGTATGACCTTCAAGCTTCGTTGAGCCGCACACGGCCTGTGATCCGCAAGGTGACATTATCCAACCCCATATTTAGTTTTGTGGTGGCACTGTAAAGTGAAGTAGGGTGAAGGAGCGTTTTATAGTAGGCTATGGGCGGCGTCCGGAAAAATAGCACACGCCACGTATCCATTTACGCACCCAGGACGAGAGACCAGGCACCACGTGACGTTTAATGGGCGCGCTGGCACCAGGTGGTGCTTCACGTCGGAAATAGAGAAGCGCAGAACAAGATTAGTTGTCAAGAAAGGCTAAGGAACACGGATGAAGAGAAATGGCCGGCTAAGGTCTCTAAACGTCTGTACGTCATACGTTTGGACACGTAATGAAACTTGTCAATCAAGTACGGGGTAATTGAAAACGTAAATATACAACCAGGAGTGACGAAAAGTAAAACGAATTGAATTCTGGGGTTTTACGTGTCGAAACTAGGATCTGATTATGAGGCACACCGTAGTAGGACCTCTGGATTAATCTTCACCACCAAGGGGTCTCTAACGGGTCCCCAATGCAGGGGAAAAAAGGAAAGTGAGAGAAAGAGAGACGGTAAACAAGGACGTGAAGGATAGAATTTTAAAAAAACACACACACGGAGATTTACAAGAATTACAAGAGAGAAGACAGAAGGGAAACTGTATGATAACGCAAGAGGGGGGGGGGGGGCGTAGTGCCTTGCTATTTGATGCCTGAACTGACTGCCTGAGGAGATAAGACATACCGGAATAAATATGCAACTGGATGAGACATGTCTGTACTGCAAATAAAAAAATAGGCCTGGGAATGACTCTGCACATCGTAATGGAATGCCAAGATATTCACCCAGAGAGACCCCCTAGAGAGTGTCCACGTTCCATAAGCGCTCGGATTTAAAGAAAGTGGAAGGGATGAACTGTTCAAGAGACGACTAGAGTAATGGTGAAAACAAAACAATGGTAGGCGACTCTAATCTCTGAGATAGGTGTATCTTGGTGGCACTCGCACCTCGACGTCGGTTTAAGTCAAGCGCGCTAACGTCTTTACCCTGAGAGAAGTGGTTCTTGAAGGGATAAGGAAAGGTTGACGCTGTTTTCTGCAGCCCTTGCGGCAGCACGACTCAGCGTCAACAGGGGGAGGGGGGGATAGTGGGAGCAAAGGAGATAGGAGAGTAGAGGGTTAAAGTGTCGCCATTGCAGCGGCTGAGCAGTCCGGCAGGAAGGGCCCAGTGGGTTCGGTAGGAGTGGTGATCTGGTGAAAGGCCAGGGTGCGGTGATCCAGCAGGAGCCAGATGGTTGGGGCAGGTCGAGTAGCCTAGAGTGGTATGTATAGCCGTGAGGCTATCCATTTACCCTGGCGTGATATTTGGGCGAGGAGCGAGAGAGGGCGAGGAGGAAGCGCAGCCAGCGCCACCTAGCGCCACCAGGCGGTGCATAGCCCCCTAGTGAGCGGCGCCTGAAGCGCACCTTGCGTGCCCTCTCCTGTGCTGACGTCAGAGCATGCGACGAGCGCGCACGCGCAGCTGTTGCGAGCAAGCGAGCGAGTAATTGATCGCCGGGAGAGAGAGAGATGAGAGAGTGAAGTCACTTCCTCTCTGCTAGCCAGTTGTTCAATCTGTGCCAGGCAGCTGTTTCCCATTAATTAGTGAGTTAAATATCATGACACCATTTTGTGTGGGACGTCATTAGGGACGTCATTACTCCCCTTTTTACTTCCAGGCTTCCAGGAATTTCGCCAATGTCGTGCTGACGTAGCAGGTCTCAAAAGTCAACGATTCTGTGCTCGGGTGTGCGGTAATCAGTGATTTCTAATTATTCCAGACACTTTAGTCACTCAACTTGTAACTAACCTGATGCCCTGATATGATATCTCGAATGAAACCCGTGAATTTTGTACTATACTATTTTATCCTTTTCTGATTTATTTTGAATTTCGTCCCCGGTCATCTCAGGAGGCGAACCGGAAATGCTGCGCAAGAAACAAGAGTGTCACTCGATGCTCGTGCCGCTAGCAAACAGGGACGAGATTCATAGAACCGGAGTCGTTGGAACCACAGTTAATGGTATGCAATATAGTGAGAGAGGTTTGAAATTGCCAGTTAAACTCGAAATCAGATGGACAAAAGGCTAGATAGCGACAGATGTAGCAAGACTTGATTAAATCAAGCAGGCTAGGTGACTATTTGTCTCCGCCCCGTTTTAAAGAAGATGCCAATTAGCGTCATCATCATCGTCATCATGTAGAATGTCAGAAATGCGATGCATCTAGCAACCACTTTAGTTCGGCAGTATGCCCGACCAGGCCTATGCCACACGCTCACACTTGCACCATGCAATGTCTCGCGTCCATGCCCACGCTGTCGTCGTTGAGCACGTTTGCGCTATAGTAGGAACTGTGGTGCAGAGGCGCACCTGAGAAGAAGCAGGGTTGTTCCAACGATGGTCGTTCCTTGAAGTACGTTGACGAGGAAGAATAGCGCCGTAAACAGCACAAGGGGGCATTTGCAATTAGGCTTGCATCTTGTATTGGCAACGGTCTGATTGTTGTACTTGTGCGCAGGGTGTGCTGGGCTCAGACATTGGCATTCTTGGAACTCCTGCGGAAATTGACTTAAAATGTTTCTTTCTCTTCTATTATTTTTGTTTGTTTTGGAGCGAAACGCGTTAACAAGCTGTGACAGCTAAACCCTTCATTTCTTCACGCAGTCATTGGTATTTATGTAGCAATTGATATTCGAAGCGGCAGTACGCCAAGACATTTAAGTAACAAGGCTGCGTTCCCTACGCCGTCACATGTTACGCTGTCGTCACTGTAGACAACTACTACGAATGAAATAATATCAGCAACTGCCATAAGTTAACTAAAATGAAACCCAAGCTGATGGCTCAAAAATATTTTTCCGCAGCATAGGAATGAAGCACCTATTCATCCCCTTATTGCCTTTGTGCATATCGAGAAATTGTAGCACAACCGAGAGCAGTCATCGCGCTAGTGGCAGCATTATGAATCGAATTACTGCGAATACGCACTCTTATTGCTGAACGAACTTTTTTCTTACAGTGATCTGTTCTACCAAAACATTTCGCGCCGTTTCGGCTGGTCAGTCGTTCGCAGCTGAGTGATAACTAAACATGATGTGCGACATATTATGAGGCTGCTCTCAAACACGCGAACTCTCGCGCTCTCTTTCAACTGTTCCGTCTTGCAAATACACGCCCCCCCCCCCCCCCCTCCCACCCCGGTAACGGCACATAAAGCCTGACAGACGATTTCGGTGAGATCGACAAGTTCGACAACGTTGCCGGTGCGATAAGGATGTTATAGCACTAACTACTCGACATCGGCAGTTATGTTTAACCCTGTCAGGTTGGGTAGACTAGAAACCTTGTCGTCAGGAGAAGACGTGAAGAATGTTTTTCCGTGTTTTTCACTTTCTGGTTCCTACTCTCGCAAATCTGGTGCAGATGCGCGTTCTGCGAGTACCTGACATAATGAAATCAATGATTTACTTAATTGATTCTCGTGAGTGAAGCATTACGTTTCTGTAACGTACTCACGGATTCATTGAACCCTGGTTTGCGCTACTCCATGGGCAATTTTTTCTCTGCGTCGTACTCATGAAAAAATTTACCTTGAGTCACAAATAAAGAAAAGAACTTTCAACGATTGAAGCGAAAAGTGAATACATACTTTGGTATCACGCATACAGCATACATTGCAGCATTCCTTTCAATAAAGAAGCACAAAACAAGCGTCCAAATTACAGTCCAGCCCACTTATAACAGCCGCAGATATAACGAACGCTCGCTTAGCACGAACGAGGGCGGTGCTACCGTCAAAATATATATTGGGGCAATGGCACAGTGTCTCACATAGAACGAATTGTTGTGGCCTCAACACTCGGTTAGAGCGAACGCGAAGCTGTCGGGCCCCTGTAGTTGGCCGAGCCGGCGGTGCTTGGATGGATGGAACTCACCGCGGAGTGCATAGAAAATTGCTTCCGCAAGGCGGGTTTTATGGGCTCAGGCACCGAGGACGCCATAGATCACCCACCGGAAGGCCGGTCGCACGAGGACTTGTGGCAACGCGTCGTTGACACGCAGCTGGCCGGACCTGACGTTGCCTGGGACGATTTCGTTTCTGCTGATGACGACGCCGACATTGCGGAGCCATGCACTGACGAAGCTATTGTGCATGAAGTGCGAGCCCTTCCTGACTGCCCAGAGACCGACGAGGACGATGACGAGAATGCTGCGCTACCGCCGGTTGCTGTGAACGCTTCAACCGCGATCGGTTACATCGCGTCGCTTAAGGAACTCGTGTGCAGCAGAGGCCTTGGCGATGAACATATTACCACGCTGGAAAAATTAGAAACGGCAGTGATGCGATCAGCTTTGAAGAAGCAGACATGCATCACGGACTTTTTTTAAAAAAAAAGTGAACTTTCGTCTCGCTTGCTCTTTTTTCCCGTATTATAGCTGGTCCACTTAGTACGAACTTTGGATACAACGAACAAATGCCACGTGACGATCAAGTTCGTTATATGTGGGCTGGACTGTATATCATTAGCGATAAGGTTCTCCTGATAACCACGCGGAGCGCTTAGCGCTCTCCACCATTAAAGATTAGTGTTACGCAAGCTGCCGCGGCGATGGCAGCTTGTGGCAGTAGTAGTGACATCACTGGCCTGTCATATGTAAAATAACCAGCCTAGCAACGGATTTCATTGTTGTTGCAGCCCCGCTATGGGTAGGCAACACGTAGTTTGCACTCCCAAGGAGCAGCGTGAATACGAGGAACGGCAAAGGGAAAAGAAATGGCAATACGACCAGCGGCGGTGTGCTGCCGCTGACCGTATTGCCGCTGGCCGTGTTGCCGTGGAATTCCAGCACAGGGGAAGTCCGCACGTGCACTTTTTGCTTTGGCCGACTGACGCGCAGGAGGAGGAATTGAGCAATAAAACATTGCACCCCCCCACCCCCAATTCAGTAGTTGTAGGGATAGTTTTCAACAGCTTCGCTGGACAACCACTTTAGCAGGGCCGGGATGGCGAGTCAGTTTTCCTATAGTTAGGTCTAAATATTTATGTTCCATCGCTCGTTGCGCGGTTAGGAACTTCTTCTCAAGCTGTTTGTCTTTGTTAATCTCTAAGCATCTGCCCCACATGTGAGTGTCGGTAGAATGCGATGATTTTGCACTTTTATCTTCGCGAGTAGAGGTAAGCTGCAGATCGTGACTGGGCAGTGCCCAGCCGTATGCACCCCAACTCACAAGCCTTGGTGCAGAGCATCCGCCGCGGCTGTGGGAAGCAGACTAGAGCTGCCGCCGGGTAGTACCGGCCGTTCAAATAGGTACCAGCGCGCTCCAAGCATGGTGCTCGGCCATTGCCGGACATCAGCGCTTGGACAGGGTTGTCTCTCTCCGACTCGAGGTCCTGCCAACCCGGGTTTACCCGGGTTGGGAGGAGTAATAAATGTTTTGCAATGCCAAATGAGTAATTGCCGCCATGTGAGTGGCCTCTTTTTCAGTGTTTTGTTGTGCCAATAGAGTTCGACAGGATTCGTGTTAAGGCGGACTCCTTCCCCAGGTTAATTCATCATCATCATCATCATCATCATCATCATCATCATCATCATCCTGGCTACACCCACTGCAGGGCAAAGGCCTCTCTCATACTTCTCCAACTTCCCTAAACAATATCCCTAAACAAAGCCGACTGTCCGGCCGAGGGACGCCTGCACCCATTTTGATGGCAAGTGTTTCACGGGGGCAGCGTGATTTCGATCCCTCGTTTGTATGTAAGTGGCGTTTATTTCGCTCCGTCGCAACAACTTAGAAAAAAAAAATAGCAAGGTGCGCCTCACCGTCTCATTCGCGTCGCTGGGCGGGCAGCCGGCAAAGCATGCTGAGAAGTATTCCGTTTGTGTCGCTTGGTCGCAGACCGGCTTATAGACTGTCGTTGGGCAATCACACTTTTCGTTGCACTCATTGCGAATAGTAAGCCTTTGGGTGAAAACGGAAATAAAAAAAAAACTAAGAGGTGCGTTTTTTTCTTTCTTTTGGATACGTTAGTAGAAACATGGCTGCAATACAGTAGCGCTAAAGCGAGAAAAATAATGTAGGGAGAATTTCTCCTTAACAACTGTGCGGAAACCATCGACGATGATTGCTAATACAAGCGAATAACGGGGCGTTACTAGGAATCTATTCACTTTATTAGAAGAATGTCGCACTTGAAGGGGTATGCTTGCTTCCGTGACGATATTCAGGGAGCTTTTGTAGTTTTCTTTTGTAGTCCCCTAAAGAACAGAGCCGTAAACCAGCACATGCTTATCGGAAGTATGGTGGCTATGCATATTATACAGTAAAACCTCGTTATAGGTAAGATGAAGGGGCAGCAAAAATTACCTACTTCTTTATATCAAATATTGCCTGTGCTGTACTATGAATCTTTATGAAGATTTCAAGAGGAATTTCACTTACGTTGTTATATTAATTATTTCGTTATATCCGGTTTCGTTATAACGAGGTTTGTTTGTAAACCGATTCGTCACTTTGTGTTGTCTCTAGTGGCGCGGGCGCCATCTTCGAAGGCGCCTACCGTACTCCTCTCCGACCGCCGGAGTCCTCTTTCATAGCTTCCACGGGGGGGAGAAGGTGACAGGAGGAGAGTGTTGTCCTTCTAGCGCGATCTAGGACAGCATCTACACCTTCAAACACCCCAAGTCTCTCCCGCGATAGGCCGTGCGTCTCAAATAGCTATATTGCATGGCCTTCAGCGGCACATGTACTCTACAGCTCAGTCGTAGCACTAGAGCACGCGCCTTTTCCATCGGCATCTCTGTATGGTCGGTAAAAGTTCGATTCCCGCCGACCACCGCGAACGTGGGTGATGAAGCCATAAAAAGCTGTTGGATTCTTTTTTTTTAATGCGTGAGCTAGTAGCGAGCTCACAGCTTCCATCACGAGAAAATACCATAAGCACGATGTAAAATTGGCACCACCACTTTTGTTGGAAATGCGGAACCGGTTGCGCCGCAGAAGAGCGGCATGGATGTAAACCACAACTAGAACTCGTTATCTTCGGAGCCGTGACTCCATTTCCCTCCCATGTTTACACAAGACCATCGATTTGGGGAAGCTCTCTTTCTCGAGATCAGTAAAACTCATGTTATTTCAGAAAGTTACATTGCACATTACAACATCCTGACGTACTTTTGGCATCTCACTTGCCACAGTGGCTTAGCGTCTGTTTTGCTTCCCTGGAGAGGACGAGGTCGCAGGATGATGAAAAACTTCATTTATCCCTCTTTAAAGGGAAGGGGGCAATGGAATAGAGGGTCAAATAACGGACGCGGCGGCCGCATTTCGATGGGAGCGAAGTGTAAGAACACCCGTGTCCCGTGCCTAGAGGCTGCATTGATGTTCCCTTGGAGGTCGAAAATAGGCCGGAGTCCCCCACTATGGTGCCTCACAATGAAATCGTGCGTTTCGGACGTAAAAGTAAAACCATAGAATTCAGTTCAGAATGCAAGTTTTGGCATCTTCTTCCACTTGTTAAACAACACTCCAGAGACCCTGGTTCGATTCCCACTTGCAAGTTGTTTTTTATTCGTGAAGTGCCTGCTGGGATTTATCTCTCACGGCCAACGCCGCCAACGCCGACACCGACGCCAACGACAACGGCTTTTCTGCGACACGAGCTCCTTAACGCTGTCGCGTTAATACAGGGTGACCTATATAGTGCTCACCCGTCTGCCCCAGCGTGAGTTAGCGGGTAGTTTATCGAGTCGCAGCGGATGCCCATGAGTAAAAGATACAAGAGAGCGTTGAAGATGGTCACGGTCGACATCTCCAAGCCCACTGCCCTTGGAGATGGCTTCAGTAAGTGCACGAACGCGCTGCCCAGGAAGATGCCGATCACGTTGGAAAAGATACCGGAAATACCTGCATGGGAACGAGTAAGCATAGTCCGGGAGACCTGACCGTGTTGGATTGGTAACGTTACTTATATGGGGCTGTTTTCCTTTCTTTCGTGTCGAGCACTTTCGCGTTCACATAATTGCTATCGCGCTCACAATTCCAATTACAGGTTCAGCAATGAAAGCTTGAGAGAGGCGTTATTCGACAAATGTCTCGCGGATATATGGGGATTGTTGATACAGCGAAGCTTTCTTTACTGTTTACGCAAATCTAATGCTGACAACTCAAATGCAGTGATTTGGGATTGTAACGTGCTGAACGCAAACGTAAAACAATGGCGCAAACGTTTTGATGTGATATGTGGCGTCCCTTTCAAGGTGACAAAAATGAACGTAAATTTGAGTAGATTCAATGCGCATGTATATCTTTTGGTCCTGTGCGCTGCACTTCATTATGACCACACACAGCAACTTCTCCTCGTTACGCGTCATCGGAAATGTCAGTCTTCGTAATTTCCAGTGCGACTTCAACTAGCAGCATCTCACACGCGGTTTCAAGTGCCATGTCATGAATGAATGCGATGCACTGACCATCTTCTCGAGCCTGTTATTGCTCTTGATGTTATGTCGCCCTGGCACGATGGTAAGCCGCGGCGCGGGCGTGGCAGAATACAGGATGTAAGGAAAAACGGTCAACGTCTCCAAACCTCTAACGTACACGCGGTCGTCCGCACGACCGGTTCACGACTAGGATAACACGACTAGGATAACTAGGTTCACTGGCTAGGATAACATCTCGCGAGACGCGCACTGAAGACGCATTTCGTGACGTTCGGTAGGCACCGGTATTTCGGTATTCCCATGCCCATCATAAATGAGGTATCTGGGGAACACCAACGCCGTCGCCTTGCCGTGGCGGCTGTTAACTTATGGTGTTTTACGTGCCAACACCCCTTTCTGATTATGAAGCACGCCGTAGTGGAGGACTCAGGAAATTTCGGCCACCTGGGGTTCTTTAACGTGCACCTAAATCTAAGCACACGGATGTTTTCGCATTTCGCCCCTATCGGAATGCGGCCGCCGTGGCCGGGATTCGATCCCGCGACCTCGTGCTCAGAAGCCCAACACCATAGTCACTGAGCAACCACGGCGGGTCGTGGCGGCTATCGTAGCCAGGAATTAATTTCATCAGACCACCGCCTTCGTGGAAATTCTGGACGTTTTGTTTAGTTCTTTGTCTCCATCACGAAACGGTGCACAGCGACCTTTTCTTTTAACAGCAAACACGGGACTTCACACGGCTCAAAAGTTTCCAAATGCGGCTGACCCTGCGGGGCGCAAATGATACACGCTGCGCAACTTCCATTTTCAACCGCCATGGTTGCTTAGTGGCTATTGTGTTGGGCTAAGCACGAGGTATCGCGATCGAATCCCCGCCATGGCGGCCACGTTTCGAAGGAGGCGAAATGCGAAAGCACCCGTGTACTTAGATCTAGGCACCCGTTAAATACTCCCAGGTAGTGCGAAATTGCGCAGTCCCCCACTATGGCGTGCCTCATGATCAGATCGGGGTTTTGGCACGTAAAACCCCATAATTTAACTTTAACTTCTGGTTTGCTGACTACGGTTTTTAATGTTTTCCACAAAGTACATAGCATTACCGACTGCATGTCTGAAGTATGCTTTCAAGCAGAGAAGTTAACTACCAAGTTGCAGTTTGTCTAACCTGGCCACGTTTATTCAAGCATGGAGAATGAGGCCAATTATCAACGTCACTGTTATCGTCAACAACCTATAAGCCTACTGCAGAACTAAGGCCTCTGCCCACAATCTTCATTTATCTCTTCTTCGTTGGTTCACTCAGTTCCATGCTGTTGTGTGATCTAATTCCTCAGTCTCGTTAATTTACCTAATTGTGTGCCATTTTTTTTTCAATGTTTCAGTTCCCTTCGCAGCTGTTCTATTACCCTAAGAGACTACCGCTTGTATGTTCTACACAGTGACCTGCCCAAGTCCACCATAACAGTTCCACCTAAAATTTTCGTGTTCAAATCGTGATCCACTCATTTATAACCGGTAATGTAGCTTCCTGCCTGATTTGCAGTCAGTTTACGTTCACCTCTAACAACCACTCCTCTGCTTGTCCTGTACTCTGCGGTGTTCCACAAGGCACCGTTATTCGTCCTCTCCTACGTTTAATATAAATGAGGGTCCAACCATAATTTCTTCCTACATACGGTTGTTCACTGATTGCGCTGCCTACTGCCTCGTCAAGAACATCCCTGAAGTTGTTATTCTTTACTTGAATGTATATCACTGAAGAATGGTAATAAATGCGGTTAATGTTTCTGCGTGTTAACACAACTTTTCTATAGTCCTGTTTTTCCACCAACATCGGTCTCACTCCTGTTTTAGCTAAGTTATTAAAGAGCAGTAATTTCTGTGGTTGCTAATTAAGTCAAGGCATTCGTATAGCCCTTAATATTTCAAGTCAGAAGACATAATGAAAATCAGTAACTAGGCTAACCGTGTCCTTGGTGACTTACATGCCCCTTTAAAATCCGCTCCACCTTCTGAAAAAGCACTTTCATGCTCGACAATCGTACAACTCAAACTGTAGTTTGAAATGCGTAGTTTTAAACTTTGATCAGTGTAGCATTTCTACTTCATTCAAGTCTATTAGAAATTGTGCGACCAGATGTATTTATAATTACATAACGTTCATTTCTACAGCCGGCAATGTGTCTCAGCTAATGTCCATAATTTAGAATTATGATATAAATTTACACTGTTTTCTTTGTGTGACCAATTATGCTACTTATTTACTGAAATGAATGAACACAACGCTTACTATGTCGGTCTGATTATCTACGACAACTCTGAATTCTTGCCTGTCCCTTGTCACTGTTCGCAAATCTGTCACCTAAAAAAAAACCTTACTACCACCACCCTCGCGTACTCCTTCACATCTGAGGCCTGTCCTTCTTCATCCAGGCAGCAAGGAACTTGAATGATCTGCACGAAGAACATTTGCACTACTTTCAAGTAGCGCATTTCAGGGCTGCTAAATACCGATGACATCTTTTTTCATAAAGCAAGCCCACCCCTATTTAATAACCGTAATAGGGGCATTCAATAATAATAATAATAATAATAATAATAATAATAATAATAATAATAATAATAATATAATCTCCACGAGAATATTAGGGCGTTTCAATTGCTTACAAATCCGTGCTGTGCTCTTCTTATCTCTTAACGTTGCTTCTATAAGGTTTCCTATTCATTACACCTACCCTGTTCCCCACCGACCCTTATAGCTGTTCAGATCGCGGGCCATATCTCCAGGAATCTCCAGAGCCCAAGGACGAAACGCGCTACGTCTGTCGTGAGACGTTACAATGAGTAGATGGTTTAGTTACTCACCGGTCATTAGACTGGAAAAAGACGCTGTAATTGCGAACTGCTTCTCCATGTAGCGTGAAACAGTGGTCGACATGCCACCCGCGACTATATACCCTGCTATGGAATAAAAAAGTCTGAACATGTAGATGGGATTCCTCGCCAACCTTCCAAGTCCTCGCCACAATTCTGAAATGAGTCGGAAAGAAGACGCATCTGCAGCTTAAGCTTTCTTGCAAATAATAATAATACTATACACGGTATTTCGTCAGCGCTGCGTCTATATATGATATTGCGATAGAAGCAAACTAGTTACACTGAAATTAATTTTACTGTACGAGAAGCCGGTACTTGTGTTTTCCACCGCCGTGTTTTTCACGAAGGATTCATGCCCCATTGTGCAAGCTTCGAACAATAGAAAGAGAGCGAGAGTGTGCGTGGAGAGAGAGAGAGAACGAGTGAGTTAGTGGGCTGTACATGTGGGTTCGCTGTGCAGGTGCCATGGCGGCAATGGCTTGCCCGCCCCCCTCATAAGTGTTTATAACCTTGGTTAAAACACGTTGGCGGGCTAGTTGGTTAGAATCCATGGTGGTGTGTATAAGCGCGACTGGACGAGGACGAAGAAAGAAACACATACACAGACACAGCGCTTCACTTTAAACATATAGATTTTATTTTCGCACGCATCGATAAATATATACCTTGCGAGTGGAAACAAACGTAACAGCAAAAAAAGAACATTGAGTGGTGCATTTCATTGAACCGAACACGTGTGCAAGGCAAGGGAAAAAACATGTACTACAATGGTCACAAAGATAAACCGAGGAATCGTATCTTCTTTTCCGATAGTGACACCGAAGGCTTGCTTACGCACTTTTGCTCTAATTTTACAATCTCGTAGGCTTCTACAATCTCTCTCGTCATCCTGCTATGAGCCTTATACAGAATGGAAGTGCTTGCAAACATGGGCTTGCAGGAACAATCTCGGCAGTGAATGCCCAAATGACCCGAGATTACCTTAGTGACGTTATATTGATGCTCTTTTAATCTCTCGTTGATGCATTTGCCGGTTTGACCAGTACACGTTCTTCCACATGAAAGTGGGATGGCATAGACAACGTTATGAGTACAGGTTACAAATTGTTTGCGATGTTGGGTAGAAAATGCATGCCTTTTGTTATTCTCTGTGTTAACCTGTTTGCATAGCTCCTGTAGACGCTCAGGGGCAGAGAAAACCACGTCTACTCCAGATTTCGCGGCTATTCTTCTGAGATTATGTGAAATGCAATGAATGTATGGTACCACAGCAACTTTCTTTGCTCTAGCATTGGCGCTGCTTGCATTCGACGCGTTTTTGCACTTCTTGCTTAAGCCCTCCGCGACAGAATTTAGCATACGCATCGGGTAACCAGAATCTGCCAGGCGCATGGCCTGCTCTTTGAAACTAAGTAAGAAGCGCTGTGTCTGTGTATCTGTTTCTTTCTTCGTCCTCATCCAGTCACGCTTATACACACTACCACGTTTATAACCGGCGATGCGATTATGGAGATCCTCCACTCTGATGCCCTAAAGAATTGACAGTCACTTTAGCATACGCTAAAGAGGATGAAAGCGAAAGTCTGTCTGTTCACGAGATATCACTTGACATTTTCATTCCAATGTCTTCTTACATCTTATTGCTTGTTTTCTCCCACCGAAGATCGTGGGTTCGAGTGCCTTAAGTAACTTCGCCTTACTTAACGCCGGCGCCCCGTCAAGGTAAGAAGCTGGACACACGTGTTCGAAGGTGAGCGGCGAATTTTCTGACGCGAAATCGCAGCGTGTGCGGCTGACAACTGTTTCCTTTTCTCGCGGCTCTGTGTCACGGCGCCGCTGTGCGCTACGCGGCAGTGTCCTCGAGTGCTGAAACTTTCGGGAATACGGTCACTCTCGCGAGTGACCACTCATCACTCTCGTGATGTACGATTATACGCCTGACCGCACTTGGCGTATAAAAGGCCGAAAGCGTACCAGGTGCTTTGCCGAGCTCGCTATCTTCGCGCTGTGCCAAAGGAGCACTGTCGGCCGCATGCGCATGCTTGGACGCGTATGCGGTGCCGAGCCACGCACAATGTGGCGAAAGTGACTGTAGCCTCGAAAGTGATTGCTAGAGAACACCGCCCGTGTTTACGGACACTGCTGTCAGGGGTTTAGCGCTTTTAATGTGCCTTCAGGCGAAGAAAAAAGATGTGACAGCGTTCCGTCAATTTTTTTTGCGAAATGCGGATGTCGCGGCAGCGCCCACGGCTCGTGCTTACCTGCGAAGCCTGAGTCCTGCTTTGTTTTGACTGCCACTTGCTCCCTGTTGGCTTCGGACCCGGCATGCATCTTCTTGGGGAATAGGAGCATCGGAATTGTGCTGAGAAAAATTGTCGTGGCAATGAAGGCGTAACCCAGCCACCAGGCTCCGATCCACGTAGGGTCGCCTGGCTCAACGTGGGACTTTTCTGGCAGGGTTTAGAAGCGAGGAACAAGAAGCGCACACTCGTCTCGTCACTATGCGAAGGCAGACATTGTTTCGTGATGGCCGCGATAAAGATAAGGCTGCACAACCCAGTTTCTTTTGCACGCTTTTTTGATAAACAAGAGCAACAACATTTGAGAAACTCTCCTTCACCGGCGTTAGACGCTCTGTGATCACTCGGTCTCTCATAAGCGGCCGTCAGTAACTAAAAACTCTGACTGCCTCGGTGTTCGGTGCCTACACCTGACACAAGTCGCACTTCAGCGTTGTGCGATTCCCTCGAAGATGTCCATTAATTTTACCACTGATGTGTCTTTACTTTCACTGGTGGCTGCGGGGACGACGAATCAGCCGAGGTAGGCCTGATGGCCTGCCTTATCGGGGCGAACACAACGAAGCTGTAGAAAAAGGAAGATGTTGGGCGTGGGAGAACTATGCGTACCATCGGCGCACCGTGGTCCCAATCTCTTCTTCTTTTTTCCCCTTTCTTCTTTTTCCCAAACACATAGCTCCACTTCAAGAGGGAGTGCTTTTAAATTATCTCGTTGCAGAACGTGTGTTTTGCAGTATTCCCACAGGCCCTATATGCCTCACAATTTCTGCAGCCCGCTGATATCGAAACAGAGGTGTACGGAAGTTATATCTGCAGAGCTTACGTCGGAATGGGTGTTACGTGTGCTGTAATGGTATAATATGAAAGGCCTACTCACTTGTGACGTCCTCGGGGTACTTCAGGGTGAAAAATCCGAGGACATAACCTAGGACTGGCCCGATCAGACGAAAGACCATGATGTAGCCTGTACTTGAATAAACCACAAAAAATACACTGCCGAAAGTTTACCTCTCTCGCGGTGACATTTTCCTTCACAGCGGTAAAGTTACGTCGTTCGTCATCGCGTTTCACTTCTTGCATGCTATATACACTCGATTTGGTCCCGAGACGAAAGCTATGCGCACATAAGGATGTCTTTTTATGCCTTTTCAGTTGTTTTCTGGTCACGGCTTTAGGCTGCAGATATCCCTGCCACACGTTGTATTCTGCGTCGTTTTGAATCTATAGTCATCTCTTCACGATTTCTTAAAGCAGCGAGGGCACAATAAAAGAAGTTAAACAAACTTTAGGAGCTCCTGTTCACAGTGGGCAACACGTCTCTTAAAAGGAGTTGCGGGGAGCTATTCATGGTGCGGGCCACAAGAAACACGATCTCGGTATTTAAAATTTCTGTCACTATGTTACTTCCCGTGCGTGTGAAGTAACAGAGGTTGATGACGATTTATGTGTCTGCTAAATCGTGTGGCAATCGAATCGATACATCTACACACGTTAAAACGTGAACTGGCGTCATCGTTGCATTTGTAATGGGTTTGCGCAATCTCATTTTTTCGACTGAAAAGTAAAGAAGTTTGAAGGAGATCGAACTTCCATTTGAAAGCACTTCAAGTGGCCGAGGAATACTTCGTCTTCCTGAGCAAATTTGGGGTGAGGTAGGGGGTGGAATTACTGCGTACCGTACTCTTATCATCTGACCCCTCGTGTGGTGGGAGTAGGAGGAGCGTCGTACTACTAAGTTTCTTTCGCTTCTTTCTTTCTTCTGGAGCACCTCAGCCGCTGTTCTGATAACATGCCGGGGCATGTTTGCTCGATGTGAAGGACGGGATGCTTCGCTGCAGAAAGCCCGCGCTGGAAGGTACTACCATGGCTACAACGTGTTTCTACATAGGTGGCGGATGAGCGTAAACAAGGGAAACGCACAATGTGATGTCATCAGAAACTACATGTTATGCAATCCTACGCATCTATGGCTATGTCATGTAGTGTATGAAAACAACAAGGACCTTTGCTCTCCGGCAAAGAAGTTATGGGGTTTTACGTAACAAAACCACGATCTGATTATGAGGCACGCCGTAGTGGAGGTCCCGGGATTCATTTTGGCCACCTGGGGTCTTTAACATGCGCATATATCTAAGTGCACGGGTGTTCTAAATGCGAAACATTTTTTGGCGAACATATGCCACTTTGACAAATCTATCTATCTACCTATTTATCTATCTAGCCGCCTACGTCTTTGTGCTCTCATGGCCGTTTCGTTAAGTTGGTATGTGCCAAAATTGGCACAGTATGATAAGAGTCTATGACAAACATAAATGATCGGTCATGGCATGAATATCATGACATGCGTGTCATATAGGTCATGAAACAGCCGCCTACGCCTTGGTATATGTGTTTTATTTAGAGCATGCAGTCGTCGAAATGCAACGTTACGTAGAAAGTTAAAGAAGTATGTACTACAACTGGCATAGTATATGACAAGAGGGTATGACAGACTTAAATGACAGGTCATGACCTGCGGGTCATATAGGTCATGCAACAGCCGCCTACGCCTTGGTATGTACCACAATTGGCATAGTATGACAAGAGTGTATGAGAGACGTAAATGATAGGTCCTGACATGCGTGCCTTGAAGGTCACGAAACAGCCGCCTACGTCTTGGTGCTCTGTTTCTTTCGTTAACTTGGTAAAACTGCTTCGAATAACATTGATTCCTACATGGTGTGGGATCTGCCGGCTTTTTGCATTTCGCCCCCATCGATATGCGGCCGCCATGGCCGGGATTCGATCCCGTGAGCTCGTGCTTAGAAGCGCAACACCAAAGCCACTAAGCTACCACGGTGGGTGCGGCAATGAAATGTTAAAGCATGATTACCTTGGGTGATCGTGTGGTCGGTACAACGTCGTACAATTTCTACGTAGCGTGCTATGAGGAAAGTACTGTGGAACATTGGCCGGCACAGAAGATTGTGCAGTCTAACACGGCACCTCAGAGCGTGAGCTGCCACAAACAACGACGAATAAGTGGTGCGTGACACACGCTCCGAGCATGTCAAATAGGTGGCTGGCATTGAAACGAGATAAGTATGCCTGCGATCATGGCTTAATGGTTTGTTCAGTTAATAAGGGCGATAAAGAAAAAGAAATGCCATCGTGACCTAAGGATCGGAGCACCGAACTGCTGTGCTCGACGGCAGAGGTTTGATTCCACCGTCGCTGACACATTATGTTTTTTTTCTTGTTGTTTTTTAGTGAGGTAAAACAGGACTGAACCCAACCCACCTCGATGTAACCCAAGCAAACCAAACCAACCACAAAGTCCCAAGAATGATGCTAAGAATGCTGCGCATTAAAACTAGACAAATTAGTATATATGGGGAATTACTTAGAAGAAAGAAAGCCAACAGACAATGTCACCAGGGACAATATAAGAGACATTACTTGTACTTAGTAATTGAATTACATAAATCATAAGATATTGGAAATGCAAGTGGATGAAAAAACAAGTTACCGCAGGTTGGGAACGATCCCACGTCTTCGCATTACGCGTGCTTCTCTACCAATTGACTACCGCGGCGCCATTTTCCACATCAACTTTTCTGGGTATTTATGTTTCACCACTAGGCTTAACTGCTTTCAACTTTCTTTTCCAATAATTTATTATTTCTTTAATTCAATTAGCAAGAATAAGTAATTTCCCCTATGTTTTCCTTGGTGTCCTTGTTCGTTGGATTCTTATGATATATTATTAATATATAACGGGCCCCTCGCTTAACCCTTTCTTCTCGTTTATCACCTAACGAGGGTTTCGAATTCGGCAACATTGATGCCTTCAGGTAGCATGTGTGGGCTTATTGACCAGTTGCCTTCACTGAAAAATATCACGTACTCGTGACACCTGCGGCAGAGAAGGTGTTCCACACCCACCGCCAATGATTGTGAGTGGTGGCGCTGGCTAACACTCCTATGGTTAGGTCTAGTGGGGAAACAAATACCAAAAAAAGTAGATGGTAAAATGGCGCTGCGGTAGCTCAGTTGGTTAGAGCATCGCACGCGTAATGCGAAAACGTGGGATCGCTCCCTACCTACGGCAAGTTGTTTTTTCATCCACTTTCATTTCCAATAATATATCGTTTCTGTCATTCAATAAGTAAGTACACGTAATTTCCTCTATGTTGTCCTTGGTGTCATTGTTTGTTGGCGTCTTATCATGTATATATATATATATATATATATATATATATATATATATATATATATATATATATATATATATATATATATATATAGTTCAGTAGCAATCACGCTGGCCTCGGAGGAATAAATTCAAAGAATCGAGTACGAAGTACGCTGGTAAAGCACAGTAAACTTCTTACGTTCCGGCTGGTGGTCTAGTCTTTGCTAAACACTTGTGTAATTTGACAAAATATGATCCATCAACCAAAACGTCGGAAATAAACTGCACAATACCAACGTACCAACAACGCAATACCCATAATAGCTGATTGCAGACGCCGCACAGCGTGGCGCCTGCAATCAGCTATCAGCCGGAAAACTCTCGGTGGCCTTCCCTGCCACCGCACGAGAACTACTGCGTAATTACCCTGAACACTTTCGCTGTATAACAGCAACGAACAACGAAGCTTACCAAAGTAGGCTGCCGTATAACTTTTCTCAACACTGTCATCCATGTACGTGCTACCGATGGTGTAGTAGGCCGTGGTACCTAGTCCGTTGAGAAAGTTTCCAAAGAAGAACCACATGATGGGACCTGCAGAAGTCCCCCAAAACGATTTCTCCTCGCATTCTGCCTGCGATGTTGCATTGTCAGCGTAGCCGCAAAAGTCCATAGTCTTATTCTTGGACGTCCCCGTGAAGGACTCTCGTGGACCATAAACCACGTAAGGCATCAGGTTGAAGAGCGTTCCGATGAAGCAGCACATCATTCCGGCGGACATCCAGTTGGGCTTGCTGGTGCGCTTGAGGAACAGGATGAGCCCAATGTTGGCCAGGATGGGGCTAACGTCGTCGCCGATCAGGATGAAACCCGTCTGTTTACTTGACAGCGAGAATCTCTTCTCCATCGTGGTCAGTGTGCTGACCATGTACATGCGATAGGCCCCCTGGCAGGTGCCCAGAGTGGCGAGAATGAAGGCGTAGTAGCGCGGCGTCGCAAACCTCTGCAGCCAGCGTGGTCTGCAACTGCACACGCCGCACTGGTAGTCCCTCGCGTCGACGGCGTCATCGGGCTTCGGTTCGCGCACTGGCGCGTCGTCCTTCGACGGCTGCGCGACCGCTACCTCCGTGGACAGGCGCCCGCGTGCTGCAGCGGCGCCGCTACTGCCCGCCGCGGTCGCCTGATCCTTACCGTCCTCCATAGGGAGTGGCGTCGCCCTCTTCCTTCTTTGCGCTGCCGCCGATGAGGATTGCTCGGTAGCGCTAGCGCGGGCCCGCGCAATGCGTTCAAAGAAGGTTCGTTGTAGGAACACAACCGAGTGAGCTATGAATGACTGCTCGGGTCCTGAATGAGAAAGAAGGTAAAGGGAAACGAGATCGTGAAAGCGGAAAACTTTAATGAAATCTGGAGAGGATGGCTTAGCGAATGGCTCGACATGCTACTCCAGGGTAAATTGTCGGGGAAAAAAAAAATCTGCCTGAAACCATTCTACGATGGCTGTCGACGTTAACGTGATCGTTCAAGATGTGTTGTGACACACCGCGTCCCCGAAGGCACCTATGTTTGTAACCTGTTGTGATCATTCTGACATTTGCGTTGCTTCGGCTACATGCGATATACACTGTCTCTTGGATTGGCCTAGTTTACTATGACACTAGCTTGCCACGGTCGGCCGTGAATGGGACGGCATAACGAGAACCATATGATAACGACGCGGTGACGACGATGGAATGATGAAGAAGAAAAGGCGTCGATGAAACAACGATGGCGGTGAAAGCGATGACATGATGACGTGGGATGATGATTCTAAAATGATGATGGTGGTATAACGACGACAGTGTGACAACGACGGCATCAGGAGAATGAGATGACGATGATGGTGACGACAGTATGACAATGAATGCTTGAAAATAACTGCACGACGACGACAGAACATTGACGATGGCATGACAAGTATGGCATAATTACAGTTGAATGACGACAGTGTTATTTCGATCGAATTGAGGAATGGCGTCGATGTAACGACGAAGGTGGTATGACGATGACAGCATAATGAGAATCGGATTACGAAGCTAGCATGACAGTGATGTAATGAACGCGACAGCATCCCGACGAGGGCAGGGCATCGAATGCAAGATGAGGACTATATGACGACGATGCAATGAAGATGACGTGGCAACGACAGCATAATCATGATTGATTGATGACAGCATGTTCATGATGGAATAACGAAGAAGAAATGACGTCGAAAGAATGACGAAGGTGGTTTGCTGACGATGACATGACAATAGGGTGACATTTCTGAAATGATGACGCTTGTACGACAGCGTGATGACGATGGCATGGCGACAATAGAAATGACAAAGATGGCATCATGACGACGGCATGACCAGAGTCGGATGACGAAGCTGTAATGACGACGATGGAACGAGCACGACGGGATCACGACCGTGAGCAAATACCTAGCAGCCCAAGTTAGTAGACAACTTGCGTCACTTGGTTGGCGTAAGAGGCTACACAGACTTAAAGTGCCTGAAGTAGGCAAAGAACGCTAATAGCAATGAGAAGTAGCAAGAAAAAGTCACGCAGACCCAACTATTTTGTAATCTAAATGAGCCGAAGCTTGTTTAACAAAACAAGGTAGCAGTAGTAGCAGACTGCACGAGCACGAAATGATGAATGTCGCCTGTAGCTGTCGCGGTCTGCATCACACCATGAAATTGGTACTCGACGCGTGTCGAAGCAAGAACGTCGATGATAGTTGTATGCACACAGGTGTACCACGTCAGACGCGCAAATACATTTAAGGCTTCATGCCACTTATGTCACAAAGGGAAAACCATTCTGGGGAATCGGCTGAGGATGGACACAAACCTAAACTGCCACATAACCACTTACCCTAGTTGTCTACGGAACTAGATAGGAATCAGAATCAAACTGTCTATTGTGGCACATACAGTGCCACAATAGCACATTGCACACAATGGCACACTCAGGCAGAGAGAACTATGCGTTAATAATTTTCCACAACCTGTACACCTCTTTGCATCCGTTATGTTTCTTGTTGCCTCATCACACGGCTCCCTCCGTCGAATCGTTTCTGTCGTAACGTTTCTTCCTTTCCCTCCCTTGATCGTACAAGAGGCTAAGTAACACTGGTGACAGATACATTTTATATGTATTTCCAAATTAGATTCAAATGTCCTGATAAATACACCAAAAATGATTTTCCAAGGAAGTAGGAATGTGTTAAGATATATGATTTATGGCTATCGAGTTAGTGTCCGGTGTTCAGATTTCTGGGAGCACGCACAATCATCATGGCAATCGCACTCTCTGCGAGGCAGGTGATTGTTACGAGTTGCCGGGCACTTGCACTGCCTGGCCGAGGCGGCAAAATAAATAGAGTAAATCTGGCACGGAGTACGAACGGACGGGAAAAAAAACTTTAATAAGAAAAGTACCTGCGAGGTTGCCAGCCTGGACTCAGGCCACCCGGGCATTATGTGCGGTGAGGCATAGCCTTTCCACCACTGCCCGGACCCGCTGGATTGCCCATAGTTGGTCGTGTAGTTCCGAGCGAGTCAGAGCGCTTAGCCATCGCTCCTTGAGAACGTCCGGTTCTATGTTGTCCTCTACATATATTGATCTGATCTGTGTGGACTTCCATAAAATGTGTGCCATGTCTGCGTGTTCGTGCTTGCAGACCTTGGAGCTCGCGTCTGGGTGTTGTCTTGAATTTGCTCTGTTTAAATGTGCTGGGTTTCGGAACGTTCTGGTTTGCAGCCTTCTCCAATCTGTCTAGTTGTGTTGTGGGTATACTTCTCTTTGTTTCGTATAGTGCGTCAGTATGTCGTGGTACGTGACCACACTGTCCCTGTCGTCTTGGATTGCCACTTCGTCGTCGTCGCCTCCTCCGTGTTCTCCATCGCCTCGGCCGCAGTCCTCCTCCCTTCCCAGGGGGTTTCAGACTGTTGGGCCGTCACTGTCCGAGCCGCGACAGGTTAATTCTCGCGCGACTCGGTGGGCTTTCGGAGTAAATGTGCTGTCTTCCGCTCGCATGTCTTGTGCCTGTCTTTGGGAACCCTAGGGAATTAGTTGTCTGGTTCCACATCCACGGCTCTGAGCCAACTGATGAAGTGGCTGACTCCCTCACGGAATTGTCCCTCGGTGGCCCTTCTTATGCCATTATGTGGAGTTTGGCTTATATAACCGCTGCTTATTATCGAAAATTTTCACATCAGGACACTGCAAAGCTATCAGTTCCGTTATCGTCACGTTTTTACCATCTCATTTTCTCTCTGGACAATCAGTGTTGTCCCACGCGTCAATTCGAAGTTTGTCTTGAAAGATTGTGCCGCGTTAAAATTATTTCTTTCTTTAAACACGTAGGCTCTGGCGTCATGCCCTCTGCCCTACGACGTTTTCAATGAGCCGAAGTCCGCTGAACATTTCTTTCGCACGCTTGTGAATCACGCTCCTGAAGTTTACTTATCGCTCCTTAGGTTAGTTCTCATGCTCAACTATTTCGAATTCGATTCTGTACACTACCTGCAAATTTTCGGCACTAGCATTGATACGCCATTCGCTCCCTCGTATGCGAACATTTTCATGCGACAGCTTGAAGCAGACCTGCTGAAATTCTACCCTTTAAAACCCCACGCCTATCTTCGTTACATTGACGACATATTTATGATATGGGAACACGGCACAAGCGCCTTAACCGACTTGATTAGCCATTTCAATCGCTTTCACCCGAATATTAAAGTTACTGCTCACCACTCTCCTAGTCAGATCAACTTCCTGGACACGACGGTCTACATAGAAAACGGAAAACTTAGAACGGCACTTTACCGGAAGCCTACAGATAGCCAGCAATATTTAGACTACAACAGTCATCACCCGCGACATTGCAAGCAAGGAATTTTTGTCGGACAAGCGAAACGTATAACAAGCATCTGCAGCGAAGACCACGATTATATCCACCACCTAAATGACCTTAAAACAACGCTAGCAGAAAGGAATTATCCCCAGGTTGCTCTCGATAGAGCTTATAATGCCGCGTCAAGACTGGAGGGACAGTCGGAATTGGCGAAGAGACAGCCCACACTAGAATCTGACAGACCGCCGGTCTTTACAACAGAATATTCCAATGCACTTCCAAACATAAACAACATCCTAAGAAAATACCACCCAATATTATCATGTAACGAGCGTATGCGAAAAGCGTTCCCGGATGTACCTAGGGTTACCTATCGCCGAAACAGGAACCTTAAAGACATGTTAGTGCACGCAAAAGTCAGCCAACAGCATTCCCCTGTAATAAAAGCATGTTGTCGCCCTAGGTGCAAAACCTGCAGGCACCATCAAAGTGACATTAAAATTAAGAGCATCGCAAATAGTTATACACATGAAGTCAAATCTAGCTTCACTTGTACAAGTTCGGATCTGATTTATATGGTTGAATGTTCCTTCTGTAAGAAACAATATATCGGAGAAACAGGACAATCAATGAACGTCAGATTAAACGGACATCGCGCGGACACAGCTAAAAAGCTTCCCAATGCCATCGCCGAGCATTTCAACCAACCAGGTCATAACTGTGATGAACTTAAACTCTACATCTTACAGTGAAATTTCCGTTCTGAACGAGAAAGAAAATACAGAGAATCATACCTTATCCATAATTTCAAGACACTGCAACCAGTAGGCGTAAACGTTTCAAAGGGAGCTTTAGAATCCCTTCGCTATGCTAACCTTCAAGCTATAGGCAACAACACTTAGTTTGATTTCTTGGCGTATCCCCCCCCCCCTCTTTTTTTTTCTCAGCCGGCATGTCAGACGCCCTTGACACGCCGGCTAACACGCGTGCGTTGGCAGACCAGGGGGGGGGGGGAGTGGCCCTGGGTGGCCCTGGCACAGCGTACCTTTATTCTCAATACTCTCGCTAACCCACCTTCCCTCGTTTCCGCACCCTCCTGCCTCACACTCTCTCCCCTTTAGAAGAACCCCATCTTATATACTGTGGCGAGGAAAGCGTACGTCACCTTGAAGAAGACAAGTCCACTTGTCGAAACGTTGGCCCCTGCATTCACCTTGTTCACGTTTTGCTCATCATCTTGAATTTCCATCTCCCGCATTCCCCGTCTTTTATGTGTAGTTGTGAGGTCTGTGTCTCATTTATATGATTTATGTATTTTAAGTGTCGCTACGGTGGAGCAATTGCCGGCAGCAACTGCAAGGCTAATCTCACCAGTAGCCTACGACCACTCAACTCAACCCAACACAAGTTTAATCATTCGAATGAATTTTGCTTTGTTGTGCAACCGGAATTAATGAAATGACAAAAGATATGCAAGGCCTGGATGCGGTGCATGTTTGAGCAGCAAAGCGGCCCTCGATCCGGCCCGGTGAGCAGTAATAGCCAGTGGGGCCCCGGAAGAGGGTATCCACACGCAATAACCAAGCACATGCTTTATATCAATAAAGGTGTTTCTTTCTCTCTCTCGCTTGAAGCTTGAGAGCACAGCGACTACGTGGCACACTGGCAGATACATTGATCGACACGTGACAGTCACGTGGGACCGCGATGGCGTGTTCGCACCTATACGAGCTCGACTGAATAGGTCGAGCTCATAAGCGGAAGCGACTAAAATGAGCTGCCCTTGACGCGCCGCTCGGCGTGGAGCATCGCAGTGGCGAGCCTAGCATCGAGAGAGAGAGATGCGCGGTCAAATCGGGGTGGCGGCGGCAACCGGAATCCGTGCAGACCATTCCGGCGAAAGCGACTTGTCGCCACTTCAGCCATAAACGCCGGCCTTCGCCCACCACCCTCACCACTGCCGATCAGCTGTCCTCCGGGCCTCTCGTTGTCCTGGACAGAAGCTGCCGAAGCAGCGGCCGCAGGAGACCTGGGTGCCGCTGAAGTGGTGCCGTCCGAAATAAGAACGCTCCTGCGCCAGCGCGTCCTCTCCTGGGTCGGAGGCCACCGCCTGTAGATGAATTGCGGCATCTCAACGTCTTGATGCGCGATCTCATTTCCTATCGCGGGCTTCGCAGTTCCGGGGCGAGAGCCAATCTGGACGGTGAACGCTTCGCACGTCCTCGCTCTCCGATCGACTAATTTTCGTTGAGCGTGTTCGCCGGGCCAGTTTGGCTGACTGCTGCTTGCCGGCGTCCAAACATCCTTAAGTTCGGTGTCTTCGTCCTCAAAGCTTGTCATCCAAGGATCCGCGGTCCATACGGAACAGTCACTAGCTCCGCTGCTGTACCAGCAAGACGACGTTGTCGGTGATTCGTAGCAACAGCGGGAATCCACAGTTTCTCCTTTGTCGATTACATCTAGCGAGTCGACGCCCTCGGACGCGGCTCGGCGGTGTTGCTTGGTAACTGGCTGTCGAACTAGTTCCGACCAGTGTTTTCTGAGCTTCCCGCCGGAGAGCTCGCTTTCGGTGAACCTGTACGACGTTGTAGGCCTCGGCCACAAGTGCTGAAGGTTGATGGAGCATGTCGCTCTGTCTTGTTGTGGCGCATCGGTAATACCGGCATCCCTGTATCCGTAGGCGTTCGTAACAGGTACTTTGGTCGCTGACGAGGTCACTGATGAACTTAAATTGGTTTTTCTCCCTGCGCGGCAGGGCATCAAAGTATACGTTGAAAGCGTCGCTACTCTTGTCCTTGGCATTGGTGTTGGTTTTCTCGTTCGGTCATTATTTGACTCCTCCGTGCGATGACGCGGAGACTCGTCCTGTCTTAGTGCATCTGTGCTCCCTTGCAGCAGGACATGTCGTACGGAGGACCACGGACGGTGCGACGACTCATGAGAGGTGCCCAAGGTGTTCCACTGAAAAGGACCGCTTCTCTCTCTCTTGACTCTGATGTCGTGGGCGGTATACACGGCATCTTGCTTGACCGCATTTGGCGAGTCACCTGACTGAGGGACGTCCTCTTCTAACCGCGACCATTCCTGGCGAGACGGCATAAATCTAAAGATTTGGGTGGCACTGAGGGTAAAAATTCGAAATCGGCTGCTTATGCGCTCTTTGAGGTGGCACGTTTTGAGTAAGTTGCGCAGGTTTTCGACACGAAATTCACTAGTGTCTCTGGGTGAACACGGAAGGCCCGGAGCAATTCGCGCCTTGTCGTGCGGATCTGCGCTCAACCTGCAAACAGCAGACAGTTTGTAAACGAGAAGTACATATTAGTAGAGCTTGCCACGCAAGAAATATACTATCTCTTCCGATGGACACTAACACACTAACCTTTTTCAACAACCATAAGGGTGCAAAATCAACTGGTTGCCTGACAAGCATACTTAGGATGTCAATTTAAGATCTTTTATTTGATTAACACCCTTAAGTAAGGGCGTTTTGTTGAAGCAGGAGGTAAAAGAAACAAAAACATCGCCCTCAGCTCCCTATACTCTCCACTGTTAACGAGTTGCTTATTAGCCTCACCACATAATTAATATCCCAGGACTATCAAGTCATGCGTAAATAAGTTACGTAAGAAATGCACGGAGGCAGATTTGAACCCATAAACTTCACGTGGAAGCTAGACACCCAAACTATTGCTCCGCACAGGAGCCACGTTGCAGTGGTTCAAATATTACCATATATACCTGTAAACTGTCGAGAAACTAAAACTACTTCATTTCATAATAAACACTGCATAAGGTCACATCTTGCGTCGCTGAAAATCCGTTTATTACCCTTGGCACCTAACGTCCTGCATGGAGCTTTCAACTGTAGCGAACGTGCTAGCAGGTGTACGAACACCTTTCGTATAGAGTGTTAAAGGGCCCCTGAAACGGTTCGGACAAATTTTGTAAACGCGTAGGGTACAGCATAAGTAGAACATTCGCACCACAATTTAAGTGAGGCGTTACGTATTAATGGAGCTACAAGCGATTAGCAGTTACCCTCCTCCCCAGCCATGCTTTTACTCCTCAACTCGTTCGCCGAGCGAGCGGGGCTAAGCTCCGCCTTCACTGGTCCTGCGTCACGATGCGACGTCACATCGTCAACTTCCGGTTGTTTTGAAGCCCGCCCCCGCCCGCGCGAAACCTCTCCGCTAGCCGCTTGGCTGTCGACTGCAAGCGAGAGCTATCGAAGCAGCGTGCGTTGCGAGCATTCTGTCGTAGCGCCGAACGTGTCTGGTATACCGTTAGCCACAGGCAAGCTGGTCATATCGGCAAATGACTGGAGGCATAAACTCAAGCTGTTGAAGGAACTTTGGCGCAGACGTACGTGAGCGGCCTAATCGGTCTGCACGTTCCAGACACTTGTTGGCGCAGCGCTTAACCAGCCAAACAAAGCGCTAATATTGCTCTAGCCAAGTGTAAAACATTTTAAACATTCATAAAAACAACGTGTTGATGATTACACTCCTGCGAAAAATACGCACGAGCAGCAAAAAAGAATACGCTTCGTTGCTGCTACTGTGTATGGTTGAGCTCTATGCGACAAGGTGGCTGCACCATGCAGACCATTCACCTTTGCCCTTCTGCTCATCTCGGCTCATCCCGTTACGGCACAGTCAAGCGGCCAGACCCTGTCCCCTTGCGCTTACGTTTGCCCTAATACGGGACTCGCGAAACGCTAATGCGTTAGTAATCTTCCGGTGTAAAGTGACGGCCACAAACGTGCACATCCTGGCGCCTATCGGATAGCGGCAGTCCGATGCGCAGCAGCCAGTTCGCTCGTAGCTGCCCTGCAGAGGGACACGATGTTACAGCTTGACATATTGCCTGTCGCTACGTTTGCAGTCCACAAGGCAACAAAGTCGAATCATAGTGCTCGCGAAAAGACTGAGACCAACTCTGACCGCGGAGCTCTCGTCAAAATGGAGTACGTTGTAACACAAGCAGACGACACTTGCTGTGTGCCGGAAGTGCTTAAGTGTACTGAAAAATTGTTCTTGAGCATTCTCTTTCTGCTACTTTCTCTTTATAAAAACAAATTAACTAACATTCCAACTATTACGAAGATCATTTGTTTACCATAAAGTTGGAAGAATTATCGATCACGCGCCCTGGTCAGCCAATCGGATAGCTCGCCCCACTGACGTCATATGGGTTATTTCGGTCATATGGGTAGGGGCGGCTTAAAATTCCGCCGAGCAGTGCGCTGCGATCGGCAGCGATGTGCCTTTTTAAAACCTTATAATCAATTACACGCTTTACGCAGAGCACTTAGATGTGTCAATTAATGATCAGAAGGACCTACTCTAACGACTCAGTACGTTTGTAGAAAATCGTCAAAAGCGTTTCAGGGTCCCTTTAATTGCTCATAGTGTTTTCATTTTCTCGCTCACGCCCTTATTATGAAGTGGTTGGAGTGAAATGGCTGCTAAATATGTATACTCAAAGGTTTAAAGTTGAAAATGATGTGTGAAATGGTGAAAATTTAATGATGTGTTAAACTTTTCAGTGCGTAGGTTCCAAGGAGGTGGCAGTTGCGGCTTGAACACGTGGTGTAATTCCTTGAGGTGTTTAGAATCGAATCATGTGCTTTTATTCCGAATCGTAAGGCTCAAACGAGAATGCGATGCTTGAAGTCACACAGCTGATTGATGTGAAGGTTTATATAGCGAAATTTTTTTTTCAAAGCTTATTGTGTCCCCGAGACGAAGGTATCAGAAGATTTTGCAAGTAATAATGTCTCGAATTACATGCGGGAAGTTGTGCGAGCCACTTACCACAGTTAACGTTTTCAACAAGCTCGCAGCTGTCGGTGCATTATCAAGTTCATTTGCAGAGAATTTGAATATTAATCTATCTGTTGTGTCTGTACCATGTTCTCTCTTCATGCGATCACAAATTGCATGACTCATCAGAACTTCCAGTCAGCACTCGAACTGTTTGTGAGAATGATTCCAGTATCAATTAAACTGCTCGTCATGCTGCTCTTTGAGTTGCCTCAAAGAATGGCATTATTTTTAAGCAGCATGAATGTGAACCGGGAAAGCTTGTGTATGCTTCATGACATAAAAAGTGCGTCACTGAGGTGCCTGGAAACATTAGGACAAGTGCCTGTCTGACGTTTTTTAGTTATGCTTGTTTGGTTGGACCTTTTTTTTTCAGTTACAGAACGCTAACAAAGAGGACGTTTTTGTGCAGACGTAATCCAACTTTAGCTTTGGCTCGGGTGCTCCTATCTAAATGCATGTAAAAGGAGAATTCGTTTTTCTCGGCAACCACTGCACCTTATTTGACGAAGTATGTTGCCTTTAAAAGAAAAGCTTAAAATCTATTGACTGTTGGTTTAGAATTTTCGGTTTACATCTTAAATATATTATTAAACATTGGCAAAAATCACAAATTGTCAAAAGAAGGAACTATCCAGTTTACAACTCTGCAACTAAGAAACGAAAAATGATAATACAATTCTGTGAATTGCATATAATAGTACATCTAAAGCGGACAAAATTGATATGATATACATGAATCTCAAAAAATTTAGTAATGTGGATATATAGCTTTTGCAGAACCTTTGTAAACAACGTAAGAAATTCACGTAAGATGTAAAATGACAAATCAAATTTGTCCGCTTTCAACGGTCTAATGGATGCCGTTTACAGAATTGCGATATCTGTTTTTGATGCAGAGTTATGAATTTGTAAACTTCCTTCTTCTATTTTTTTTTCGAACTACCGAAATTTTGAAAATTTTTTGAACAAAATCCAAAACCTAAATCGAAATTTCGTTACCAACAGTCACTAGAAGTTAACTTTCTCTCTCAAGTGCAACAAATTTCATTGAAATCTGTCCAGGGGTTATCTCAGAAAAACGTTTTTGTGTTTTACATGTATATGAATAGGCCGCGTCGGAGTTGGGCCCGAGCTAAAGCTTCCTCTTAAATAAAAGCTTTCTTACCAGACAGCTCACCTGGTATAGCCAGCAAAGGCAAGCACAATGAACGCCATTATGAGCAGCACCGCCGGGAACATGGTAATCTTCAGAGGCTTCCATGCCTTTATTTCTGCAAAACCCATATAACATTCGCAGAAACAGCGTCCGCAATAGGCACTGTTAGTTATTGGTGAAGCAAGACGAACTTTCATAAGAAAACAGGCAAACACGCCCTTTGTCTTCCGCGTCAATGATTGCCACGTAGCAGCTGGCTGAGCCACTATCTTTAAATAATGTATACAATGTATCGGCGTAATACCGTTTTCACCACTACGTGAAAACGATGTGTTATTGTCGTATTGCAACGAAGCCTCTGTCGTAGCTTTAACAAGGCTTGTTTTGAAATTACAGCTTCTTCGTGCCTCTTTTGCATTTTTCCGCTCGTATCTTTGTAACAAACTTACTTCTTTCCTTAACCCTGTAAAAAGCCCCGATTATGGGTAGAATGTTATGATGAAACATTATTTGAAAAATAAAGCAGCTGAGCTAACCTTGTAGAAAGCCGCACGAGGAAAAGGTTGAAGTAACGCTCAAAATAATGGTGGTTGGGCCGATAACAACGATGAAACATCGGCAACAATAACGACGTCAATGATGGCGGCACCCAGGCCCGCGAGTCTAGGTTGCCGAGTCTAATCACGTCCGGGGACAAACAGGAGCCTACATTGAAGTTACCTTGAAAGAAAGGCGATCTTATAGATGGCGATCCCTGCGGCAGGCATCACGAAAGATGACTCAAGCGTTAGTTTCAGCTATCAGTGCCCAAAGTGTACAAGCAAATGAGTAATAATATAAACGAATTCAATCACACTGACGACGATCGTTCATAGAGCTGTTGTTCACAAACACCAAGCTGTCCTGCACCTTTACCGCATTTATAGCCATAACAATTAGGCTACTAAGACAACCAGACCACGTCGATCACTCACTTGGCAGGCAGAGCGAGCCATCAACCGAGGGATAGAAGTCAGTTCGACACTGGCACAATGAGTCCTCGCAGCGCGTCTGTTCGTTGGCGTGGCGGCATTCGGCATCGCTCAAGCAGAACTCCCTCAGCCGCCGAGCTGCAACAGAGCAGGCGACTTGGGAAATCAGGCAAAAAGCAAGAGCCTCGCCCACTCACACATGAACACGTGCACTGGTGGTGCAAATGCATATGAGTAACCTTACTTCCACCCTCAAGACATGACGTACCCTAGGGGTGCCTCACGCCCAATGTTGTTGTTGTGCCGACCAAGCCCCAAGAAATTCGGATGGACACTCCTTCCCGAAAACTGCTTTTCGAGAAAAGACAAGGGCCTAGCTTCACGGAACGTTTGTCAAATAAACGCCGGGAAATCGGTCCGCGGAGGCATTCACAGAATTCGATGCATATATACGGGCAGAAATAACATGAAGGCAGATATGAGGGAGCAAAACGAAAGACCAGTGACCTCGCGTAATTCTGGTGATGACTAAGCAATTATATGTCTGAACAGCACATTAAAACAAAGTGTACCCAGCGAGTCATGATGTTGACTTACTTCTCTAAATATGGAGCCAAACTATAGGGCCAAATTAAGGAAACAGCGGACGCAACATCGCACCAAAGCATTACACATAAGTGTGCAGAATATACCCATGCAGATATTGTAGGTCGATTAGCAACCACGAAACTCAACAGCACATTAAGACAAAGTTTGCGTGTTTACGGAAGATGTCGACTAACAGCGGATGTGAGGTCGCATGGAGTGGTGATGCAGAGGAGCGAAAAGCACATTCATACATAAAAGCTATAAGTGCAACAGTGGTATACAAGTGCCTACCGTACGGTTACTAACATGAAAATGGCCTCTGTATCTCTGTCCAGATATATCCAATCTATTTATTTCACATGACGTTTTCGTGACACGAGCAAGTATTATTTGGCCGTGTCACCATCTAGCGTGACAACTTCTTCAGAGGACCAGTGTTCACGGTTCCTATGCGTGGAAGTGCGCACATAACATTTCCAAAATTTGCCGTGCAAAGTGATGCATACTTCTTCACAATGACAAAATGCTAAAAAAATGGAAGGCACGCCAAAACGATGGCTCTTTCCATACTGTTGTTATCCCGCTGTAGCGCTCTTGCTTTTCACGGGCTCTTTAAGTAAACGCTGCTGACGGTACCCAACTCAGTTGTCTTTAAAAAGAAACACACGCAGATCTAATCTATAGCAACGGCGCTACATAAAATCCTACACTACCTTCATCTAAGGCTGAGGTCCATCAGACGCATAACGTAAGAATACGTAGGCAATGAGACTCTGAAACTCAAATAAGTTTTCCAATAAATCAATAAGTCATCTGAAGTCTTTTCCGTGAAAAAAAAACATTAAGCAGCGCTTTCCAGTGTCCATAGACGTAGACAACAAATAACAACTAGATTTGTTACACACCTACGCAACCTACAGATCCTTTTTAGAGCGTAGAACGATAGAAAAATGAGACAAGCAGTACCACATGTCTTATACAGCATGTACCAGTACGTCGAATAAACATTTAAAAATTTTTCTATTTCATAGCCAACACACGTACACGAGACGCAGGCGTAGCTGCCCGCGTCACGCACCAGCACAGGCACGTGGTCTGGGCAGCCGCAAGTGCCGGACGCCAAACACACCAGTACAGTCGCGCAGTGGTCGTGCTCACTGCATGCCATTCCCGGTCCCGTTGAAGCAGATTCTGCGTGCAGACGCCGTCAGCGCGGCCTTCATGCTACCTGCGTGACTCGACACTTTTTGTGGTGCAGTTTGGAGATATTTGCTCCTGGAGCAAATGATATCATTTGCAGAAGTGCTCTATCGTGATCATCCCCGACCAGACGAGCTTTCGTAGAACCAACCCTATGTTTCTGTTGCATGAAATGTACTTTGCAAACACCCTGCAAGTGTACAGGGCTAACGCAGCTGAGTGGCGAAAGTCTGAGCAGGAAGCGTTATTACAAGAGGAAATGGGCAAAACGCTAGTCTTCACGGCCCAGCTTACTCAACATTCGTATAGTTTACATTTTACGAGGAACCGATAAGGGAAGCTGTAGATTAAGCCACGTAAACATTTTTTCGGACCAGTGTGTGCCTATCACCGGAGTCAATTGAAACTACATCACTAAAGCCACACATTAACGGGATCTTACGAGAGATTACCGGAACGCCTGATGCCCTATGGTAGATTATATCGAAAGTGCAAATCTAAAGCTGTGTTTTATTTTATTTTGACTTGCTCATGCTTAAATTTATTTTATTACACTTGCAGTAATTCTAATTCTGCAATGCTTAGTGATGCTAAGAGTAACACGTGCGCCCATTTTGTACCTGCCGTGGTGAACAGCGATCCTCACTCTGGTGTCTTGGGTAGAACTTAAGAAACGTAGCTAACAAAATGCGGAAAACTTCTCGCTTCGAGCATAATCTTACTCGCAAGAAATATCTTGTAAATCTTAGTAGGCGACAATGGGGTGCCTTTATGTTTGTATAAGCAGTTTTATTTCCTGTAAAATAATGGCTCCACATTCTCGTCGATGCGTTATTGTAGTTAATAATGTCTCCACAGTCAGATTCCGCTAGAAGGGAAGAGAACGAGGTCTACGCATTTCTTGCTCACTCCGTTACAACGATGCCCACCACTAACCTATTGCTAACGTGAAATGTGCGCACAGGTTGATCTGGTGCTCCAGCTCTTAGTGGTGCAAACACTGTCAATAAAATGAAACACGAGCAAATGAATATATCTCAGAATGCTGTTTCGTAGTCCCGCATTCCCTGCTGTCAGCGGTACTCGTGTAATAGTGTGGAGCTTCAGAGGTTCAAGCGGCCGGATACTCATAGGTATGTCATGTGAGATTTGCTATACCGGGGTAGTCTTCTGCGGTCACATTTTACTTACTCTGATGCATAGTAAGACGCTTCCACATCCTCATATACCTACAGCATCTTCTTATGTTCTCATCTCGCACTGATCTACGCCTCATGTTCGCTAATGACATTTGTCTGGCCAGCACATATATTCATTCTCTAGAAATAGGGAATAGGTATGTGTATATGACTTATTAGAGTACGGTAAAGCCCTTGGCTGTGCGGTGAATCTTTGTGTCCCGTAAAACGCAGCAGGTGCAAGATAACGGATTACCGCGTCATGGTATGGCCGAGGGGTGCTCTTCTGTTCGGCAATACAGCACTATCAAGTCTCTCCACAATCACAATCTGCGCTTTTTGTATACTCCTCGAAATCACCTTGCAACCTACGCCACTGCTATCGCAGTCAGGATCGGTATTGTCTGGCAGGGAGAGAATCCGTGTTAAACAGTACAGTGCATTCATACAAGGAGATTCCTCGCTCTCCCGCTGCAAGAGGTATGCCAATTTAATGCCTTTCTAGTGAAGGAGACCAACCAAGCAGCACTGGAATCACGACAATATTAGTCCAATGCAGACCCAACGTGCCCCCAACGTAAAGTAAACACGCTCCACGTTGATCTTACACCGGATATGCTTTATGTTCTGTGTGGGCATTTGGTCGATACAGAGTAACAGTTTGTACCTACGGCTGAAAAAAGATTAGCTTTCGAATCTTCTTTGGCACTCATTTGCAACGGACGTACGCGAGATGGCTAATAGCCGAGAGCACAAGGGGAAAGCGTTAGACCACAACGGTTTCAAGATAATTGATTTTCTCAACTCGTTGATGAACGCCCCGTGAAAGAGCCTCTTGGTGCACCAATGCCAAGGCCCGATTTTCGTACTAGGTGTCTTATCGACTTTATGCAGCGCTGGTATTGGAAGTGTTTTGATGACCTCACACAGACGGCATACCGTTGCTGGAGCCAACTCGTGTTTCTTCTTCTGTGGTATCCTCGACGTCTCGTGGTGAGTCTGAGTCAGTCGAGGTAGAAACATAAGGCTTCGATTCTTCTCCCAGTCTACATGAAAAACAAAATAGCGAATGCTAAGCTCATCGGCGTTAAAGCTTCTAGAAAAACAGCGTTCGGATCAGTGGTGTGTTTGAACATGACTGTAAGAAATTCGTGTAGTAAAACTCGCTTCGTTGTCATAAAAAAATAAGCGATTGATAATTTCTTATCTTACACTTCATAAAAGGGAACGAGTCCCTGACATCAGTTGCAACTACCAAACAATCTGTATGGACAGAAAATGAAACACAGCTGTCTTCACTAAACCACTTGGAACGCTACGCTACTGCATATGACGCTAGTCGTCAACTATGGAGCATGCCGCCTGTACAACAATATAAAATACTACGCAATTTTATAGAACGCCACAAAAGTAGTATATTCAAAACCGTACATTAGCTTGCATCCAAAGAACGAAACGCGACATTGCAATTTAGAAAGCAATGTGTTTACGTGGAAGAGCACGCCTCTGCGTTTCTCTTCCTCTAAGGAGCCCTCATGCAAGTCTTGCATGCAGGCTGCCTGTCTACCGCTATTTCACCATGGCTTCTACGCGCGCGAAAACGAAAAGCAAATACTCAGTGTTCTATAAGCACGAACATGCGTAACCGCTATCTGCAGCATTCAGCCGTCAAATGCATTGCCTCCGATGCGCTTGGGCAAATCTCGAACACCGAGCAATGCAGGGCCGAACCATTACGGTTTTTGTCACATAATTAGGGTGCTTAGCAATCTTTTACAGTGCTATTGAAGGTGAAAATAACAGTGTTTTGACTGTTTATAGTCCTTCCCCTCTTTCCATTTTGTGCTGACATATGATGTGTTTTACGTGGCACTGTAACGTTATGCATGCCAACACACCAAGATCGTGGAACCTACGTTGCCTTATTGGCACCGCCACTAAACCAAGAGGCACTGAAAGCGCTAAGACCCCATTTCATACCAGCATACCGAATGGCGCAAATTGGTGCGCTGCCACCAGCACTCTATCACAAACAGTTACTCACAACCGTTGCCGGTGAAGCACCAATCACACACTCGCCGAGCGCGTTCGCCGCTCGCATAAAGCTCGCAGAAAGCGAGCCTCTGTCTTTGAAAGTGGTCTCACCTTGTGACGTGAAGGTGCGGAAAGGCGACTGCCGCAGGCGCCAGGAGAACAAATCCGATGGCAGCTAGAACAAGGTGCGAACAGCACATTCTTGTTTGTTTGCTTGCTTGCCCTCTGTCTTGCTTGCTTGCTTCCTATATTATGGCACGTACCCATTACAGTAAATTGGCCAAGAAGCCGTCGCTTAAACGGGTAGAGCGGGGGACAAAACTTGACGGAAAAAGTGTATGTGAGAAAACAGTTGAGATTATACAATGAAACGAACTGTTGTTAGAAATTTTTTTTCATAGGGGTACACGTATGCTTTTTGAATGAGAGCAAACATGGTAACAAATCTCAATCAATTTAATTTGGAATTTTGTCAAATAATAAATAACAAAACAGTAAATTACCCAGGGGCTATAACGTAAAACTGTTCCAAACTTTTCTATGTCATTTTTGTGATCAACCCTCCACGATTAGTCAAAACATTTTCGGCCCAGCCCCACTGCGCTTGCCTGTCAAGCGACGTCACCAAAACCGCGAGAGCACCCCATCTGATAAGGTATGTACACACTAATTATGCGTGATTAGACCAAAGGAAAGAAAAACAATATTTTTTCATTCGACGCCCTTTACGCCACTAGCAAAAAAAAAAGGCGTTGTTTGACCAATAGCTATTGGTGAAACGTTATTAGGCTGCGCCCACTTTGCCTGTCTGTCACATGACATCACAAACCCGCGAGAACTGACCGCGTCAAAATGACGTGTGCGCGTTAAAGAAGCATTAATATGCCGTAGTCAGTCAGTCAGTCAAGAACTTTATTGAGGTCCTGAGGGGTCTAAGCCGTTGGAGATCGCACGCGGGGAGCTCCTTTGGCCGAAACTGTAGGCGACGCCCAAGTCGGGACGGGAACGTGGTGACGCTCCGCCAGTTCTTGGGCCCTCTGGACGGCCTTGAGTTGGAGTTTGAGGTCCGGGCTTTTGAGGGCTTCTTCCCATTCGGGCTCACTGGAGAGAGGGCCCTCTGGTAACGCGGGACATTGCCAAAGCATGTGCGAGAGTGAGCAATAGGGTTCTGGGCAGTCTGGGCAATTTGCCGGGATTTCTGAATTGTAGTGGCTTAATAGGCCTCGTGACGGATACGAGTCCGTTTGCAGCATCCGAAACGCGGCCGCCTGCGCGCGCTCGAGTTTGGCGTGCGGGAGCGGGTATTTCATTCTGCCTTTTCGATAGTGTGAGGTGATTTCTTGGTAAGTGAGTTGCGGGTCATTAAACTGAATGTCCAGCCCCTCGGAGGCCGTGGGACCGTCGCGGCGGGCAAGTTCTTGCGCACGGTCGTGGGTCGTTTCATTGAGGTTGGGTTCTTGCGGGTGGATGTCTTTCCCCATGTGAGCGGGGAACCAGGAGAGGCATCGTTTGCACTCTTTTGAGCTTGCTAGTAGTATATGCGCTACCTCTTTCAATACGCTGCCGCTTTCGTAAGCCCGAATTGCAGCACGCGAATCCCTGAGGACATGGATAAATGTGGGGTCTGCTATGGCGATGGCTACGGCTATCTGTTCGGCTTTAGCGCTGGTGGTCGATTTAACCGATGCCGATGACCGTAACGTTCCGTTGCCGTCCACAACTGCTATCGCGAAAGTTGATGTATTGCCGTACTGGGCCGCGTCCACAAATTCGGTGGCTTCACGATCCGCGTCGGTGCGGTCGAGAATCGCGCGGGCGCGGGCCCGGCGCCTACCCACGTTGTATAGTGGGTGGACGTTTGTGGGAAACGGTGAGACTTGTAGTTGTCTTTAATTTCACTCGGTAGGGTAACAGCGTGCTCGAGATAGGGAGATGGGGAGACATTAGCTTCGCTTAGAATTAGTCTACCGGCTTTGGACGAGGATAGGCGGAGTATTTGCGCTATAGTCTGAGCCTCGATCACTTCGTCGATGTTGCTGTGCATGCTTAGCTGATCAACCTTTCCTGTACTTGCTCTTTGTGGAATGGCCAAGACCTGTTTGATGCTCTTGCACATGAGTGTGTTTAGTTTCGTCTTTTCTGTTTTCGTCCAATTGTGGGCAGAGGCGACGTAATTAATATGGCTCATAAAGAACGCGTGGTATACGCGCAGAAGGTTATCTTCGCAGAGACCCTTCCTGCGCCCTGAGACTCTGTGGATGAGTCTGATCATGTTTTCGGTTTTTGCGGTTAAGTGTTTGATCGTGTGTCCGTGGCATCCGGCGGCTTCGATTAGGAGCCCAAGAATGCGTATGTGGTCGACTCGCGGGATCTGTTGTCCGTCTCTTGTATATGGTGCGATCGGAAGTTCGTCTAGAGGAGTTAGGTATCGGACTCCTTGGCAAGACTTGCGATATAGTAAGAGTTCCGATTTCTTGGAGGATAGTTTCATTCCTGTGTCTAGTAGGTACTCCTCCGTGGCATCTATAGGGCAGACTGTAATGCCTGCTCCATGTCTGCCAAGGAGCCTCCCGGGCTCCAGAGGGTGATGTCATCTGCATATAGAGCGCAATTTACGTTCGGGATGTCTCGTAGTTTGTCTTCGAGTTCCTTCATCACTATGTTAAAGAGTAATGGAGAAGTGACTGAGCCTTGCGGTGTTCCTACCGAACCCAACGTGTAGCAGTCCGACTTAAGTTGTGAGACTCGCAGTCGGGCTTCTCTGTCTTTTAGGAAGGAGCGCACGTACTCCTGAAATCTCTGGCCGAGGCTGAGGCCTGCCACAGACTCCAATATGAAGCGGTGCGAGACGGTGTCGAATGCTTTCGTGAGATCGAGGGCGAGGATGCCTCGAACGTCTCTTGTTTTATGCCGTACAAACCAGGATTTTTTTGCCTGAATTGCCGGCGCTGCCCCTTTCCGAGAGGAATAAAAGGTGGCTGCCCACCTATCCCTCTGGCATATACTATAGCAGCTGGCGAAGAGCATGGATTTATTTGCGTATAATAAATGATTTTGCGTGGCAGTACAACGTTATCGATACCTTTTGGCACGCAGACAACATCGCTCTGCCAACTCTTCTTTGCTTTCAGAAGCTTCTCTCTGCTGTTGCAGACGCAATTTCGTTGCTTGCGTTTTCCGCGCACAGCTTGACCACGCAAGCACTCGTTGGCGTTATGACTGCGCCTCCGTGAAGGTTTGCGTTTCGTATACGTTTCCTCACTACATTCTGACGTCTCCGTTCCTCGTCACTGAGCAGTCTCTTAGAGCGCGGCATAGTCGCAGAGTGGGAGTCATGGTTGCTACTTTCTTTTTTTTTTTTTATCTTCGTGCTTGAGTCTTGAGACGTTCTTTTGTGCGATTTGCAGGCCTAAGGTGAATTTGTTTCGGCGACTGACAACTTCGAAGTCTTTCGTAGTTTTGTTACAAGTGATTCTATTTCAGGGGGTTTCCACATGCCACGCTGTTGCCGTCTATAATGAGCCGGCTTGCGTGCCAAAATCTTCAGGCGCGCTGCCATCGCTCTTTCTCCGTGCATATTTGACGTAGAGGCAAGACGGCTCCCTTCTCGGGTTCTCTGCCCGCGATAGCACGGTGATAAGCCGCTTCGCAGTTTTAGAGCGCCCGTGAAACGGCGACGCCTATCGCGATTGCCGTATCGTGTGCCAACGTCATGCTTCCACTGCGTGCCTGAGATTTCCCGAAAAGCACCACAAAGATCGGTATATTACACGACTGACGTCTTGAACCACAGTCGCGCTATATCTTAATTTTAAAACATGCCCACTTAAGGTTCAAGCTCCAATTCTTCTGTGTCCTAAACACAAATAAGTGATAATTAGCAACGCGTTGTTAAATTGAGTAGCGCGTCCTACTCTCTGGAAAGCGTGCGCTTGTTTTTGAAAGCCAGATTCGAATTTATACTTACCTGTTTGTAAGTGCCAGGACTACTTTTTTATTTTTAGTTCATTATATTAAGAAATGGTACTTCATATGTCTTTTCTTTCATTTTTGCATTCAGTGTGCCGTTGGGCTTCCTTTAATGACTTCGAAGCGTATCAAATGTCGCCTAACCAGCTTGAAAGTGATGTCTACATCTTGCAACTAAAAGATCCTAATAACGTTATAAAAGTAACGGTATGGAAACGTTATAAGAAATCTACTTACTGCAGACCACATGAATGAACCACGTCTTTCCACGGGTATCGATAGTTAATGACAGACATTCTTATGGGGACTTCAGGAGGCCTAACACGTATTTTCTTTTTCGGTGTTTCGCTAAGTGGAGCGCCTACGCCCTTGAATGTAAGTCGTTAATACGAATTAGATGCTGTAGAAAGTAGAAAAATACGAGCGGAAACAGGTCACAGGAAGACTCTCTGCTGCTTCTTCGTCTTCCTTTTTCCCACACCTCGTTCACGCAGTCTAAGTTTCGCTAATTTCTGAAACGCTTCGTGGTATGCAAACTCGCCCAAACCTGAACCCTTTAGTACGCTCCCCCGCACAATTACGCACTTAGCCTTCCCGGCTCCTAAGAATTTTGGACTTGGATCCATGTGTTTTGTATTTCGCCGATTAATATACCAAACAAGTAGGGACATTTGAAGGGAGTTCCCCTCTCTCCGATACAAACCTTCTGATAGCTTTCACGGAAGGTTTTATTCTTACAGAAACATTACCATTACAAATAGCTGAAATCACCTGGTGGCAATAACAAGCGCATGTGTGATCCTTGTCTTCATGTTCGTATGCTGTAGTTCACGGTATTGTATCAGTTGTAGTCTTATACACACAACATACTGGCCATTGTTTGCACTGTGAATTTCTCACCAACGCTTCTCGGCGCTGTTAAGCCTAAGCGTGTGGTATTGAATCCTGGCTTCCGCGATCACATTTCTATGGGGCTACATGCTCGTGTACCGTGCATTGTGTGGCGCACTTTACAGAAGCCCAGGTGGTCAAAATAAATCCGGAGTCCACCCCTATGGTGTGCCTCCTAGTGTTTTTTTTTTTACCCAAGGCTTCCGGGTGAGGTAGAGGAGCGAATAATATTTAATAGTTTATTGGGCGGGCTTACACCTCCTTGCCTTGCGTATTCACGCAACGTTCCCAGACACGCAACCACATCTTAGCTAATACCCGTGGTGGATTTGGCAACTAAAAATAGAAGCTGTCTTACGTGTGATGCTGACGCAATGTTCATGAATTGACCGCTCCAAGTCCATGAGTGATTCACAACAATGACAGAGACGCGATGTGAATGAAAAAAAAACAACCGTCCGTGCTAATGACTCAAAGAATGGTGGAGAGTAACTGCAAATGTCCATGTGCGCATTCACTTGGTCACGTTAGTGAGCTGATTGAAGTTTTGAAACTCCCAGCTATCGATGCTCGTTGTCCGAGTCCTCGGGCGGAACTCTGCTCCAGCACCTCCCGCGTGGGGCTCAGGTCCTTCCGTGATGGACAGCCTGAGTGGCATGTGGACGCCGTCACCACTACTCTTTTCACCGCTGCCGCCTTCGTCGTCCACTTCGTCGTCGTAAAAGTTCTTGATGCGCTTGCAGTAATAAGCCATACAGGCCTGGAAGAAGCAGCCGGCTAATAGCAGGGCTGTTGTGACACCGTGTATAAGGAAGCGAAGTTTCTTCAGATCGTAGAGCCAGCAGGCTCCCCGCTCGCCGCACCGGTCCTCCCAGACGATGCACGAGGCGTCCGTCAGTGCGCCATAGATTAGCGGGTACGGGATAAAAGCTGTCGGGGAAAAACGAAGATGGTATCAATAAATGGCACTTATCTCGGGGGCACAAACGCTCGTTACTGTAGAATTTCAATCATTGGTCCACTGCTGTCCAAATCTATTTTCCTATTGACTAAGAATAAAGTAAAGGTGCCTCGATTAGTTTAATAGATTAACTGCTGAATCTATCCCCCACGGAAGATGGTGCTTTCATGTTAACCTAGAGGTACGTCTATATCGATTTAGTACTGACTGACTAATAATTGTGCCGAATCGAGCACAAAGCGAATAGCTATGAATTGTGAGAAGTTTCCGACTAGGATGCAAACTTTTCAGACGATTCCTGATTGCCAAAATGGCATAAAGGTAACGCTTGTTTGACAAAAATTTATTCTTCAATTATCTCCCCGTCTGTATGCAGGTCACTTCCATTTGAAACAAGCGCAGAATTTGGAACGACTGTTTTCATTTTTCGCTATTTTGGTCCTTCATCATTGAGTTGCACAAGACTACCCGTGCTCTAGTTGGAATCGGCTACTCGGCTGATAGAGTGGATGATACGAAATGAATAGACTCGGAGGCGATGAACTATTCGGGCCCAGTAACCGAATATTATTAACACCCATTTCATTAGAAGGCTAATCTCACTAACTCAGTATTCTATGTTCAAAATTTTAAATCATTCACATGCCCTACGCTGATCGGGATATGTTCTTCTTTGTGGAAAATCGGTGCGCAGTTAGTTGTTTATTTGCGCGGTGTTCCATACGTCATATCATTGTTGAATAAATGCGTACAGTCATTCGTGAAGAAGCTGCATAAATCACTTGTGAAATTTATTGTCTTATAATTAAATGTTCATAATCTGTGGGCTGGCATGTTCGTATCCAAGCACCTCAAAACACTTTTTCCGCTGTGGCTTTTCCCTGGAGACAGCCGCAGTAGCTGGCGAGCGAGCACTTGCTACTTATTTTCAATCTATGTGCTAACTGAAAAGCAGTAGTTGTTCACAGAATATGGCGACAGCCACACTTATTGTTGCGTTGTCTTGAAGTTGCATGCTAGGCTTGCCACCAAACAGAACCCGATACTTTTGTTAGAGAGTCTCTCTCTCTCTCTCTTTCTGTAGAAAATTTACTTTAATAAATATAAAGCCATCAGCGCAACGTTGTCATTTTACCCTGCCGTGGTATTGTCCCTTTCATGCAGCAGCCTACAATGGCAGCTGGAATGTTGACTTACCGAATGCGTTCATAACTGCTGACACGACGAGCAAGGAGAGGCTTTTATCCCGTGGTTCTATGCACCTGCACAGAAACAAACATCCGTATTTTCTTTCCCTCGTTTTCTTGTTTACTAGATCTTAAAAAGAAAATTGGAAATGGGGCCGCCTACTTCAACATCACAGGTATGAAAAAAAAGTAAATGAAAGTAGAAAAGACTCAAAGGTCTATGACAGAACGGCAACGCACTAACAGATTAAGGCCGTAGATTACGAAGAAAATAAACAGAAAAAAAATGATTATTAGCCTACAAGAATAACACAAGCATGTACAGGTAGTGTATACGGAGCAAATTCTCTGTCCGTAATCCATAATCATGTACGTAATGGGTGTAGTAAATGCGTATTAGGGCTACTTAGGTATAAAAAGCACTGGCTAGGCATACGCTAAAGACGTGTGGCCCACCTGGGATTAAAAAAAAGTACGCTTACTATTCTATTATGTAAAATAGAAGTGAGGCGTGCAGACAGGACACAAGAGTAGAGAAGTAGGCAACATGCTCGTGTTGTCCACTTCTCTACTCTTGTGTCCTGTCTGCAGGCCTCACTTCTATTTTGCATAATGAATCCTTACCATCTAGCTCAGCTTTCTGCCGTTCTTACTATTCTACTCGCATCAATATGTTATGTTGTTAAACAGTAGAATTGAAAGAGCATGACACAGCACCCAAACAAGAACCGCAGGACAGGGCCCTATTTCCATTGCTTAGCATGAGGTACCAACCCCCGCTTATGAACAACTTGTTAGTCTGTTATGTAAACAACACGCAGTGATGTCGTTGGTTTGTTTTTTTCGCTGTTCTGATGAGGTAGGCACCATAATCCTCCTAATCCTATGGGGAAATGAAGGTCAAATCCCTAAATAATGGACACAGCCAGGTAGGGAAAGAGGAGCGTTGCCATGTCAGAACAGCCTGCGAAATTTAAAGCACAGAAAGAAACACTTTACAAGTGGGCTGGAAACAGTCCCGAAAATAGACTCCTTTGTACGTTAGCAGGCTGCCTATGCCTGTAAAGGCTTGTGTGCGTTGCTTACTGGAGCTGGCACTCAAAGAGAAAATATGGACATCTTGGTGAGTGCGAAGATATTCGCTCAGAATACTGCAAATAATACTTCTATCTTGTCGTATTTCTTGCATTTCGCTAATTGGAAATTCAAAGTGTGCATCAGTCTGGTACGTCTTGTAATGCTCAATGCTTCAACATTCGTGTGTATGTTCGCCCTCTTAAACGTATCTCATCTGTTCATCTCAATAAAACAAGGACACATGAAATAAAGTCCCACCTTAGCGCGATGATAGTGGAACCAACGTGTGTGCTTCCCAGTACCACTTGAATCACGAAGATGACACCAGCGAAGATCATCATAGCGTCAAAGCAGTCCTGCTCGCATTTGCTGTTTGAAACATTTCCCGTGTTGAACTTATTCATTCCATGTTCCGACTGCAGGCATAGACAATCCAGAAATTCCTGCAAAGCAAAGGAATTATTACAGTAAAGTTCTTCGCTTATGTTTTCTTTCTTTTTTTACATTGTTTCTTACGACAAAATTACATCGTTCATCACCGAGACAAATATTTCTCCTTCCAGGAGCCTTCTAAATGTTGTCACAGACAAATCCTAGCAAGATAAATCTCGCGCTAAATGTACAGAGCATGTGCTTCAGATATCTGACCTGGTCTGGCAATGAAGTTAGGTCCGTGACCCCGTGGTTTGTTTCAACGATGAATAATAAGCAAGCATACACATATATTCCAACGGGCATGCGACAGCAAACCCCTTAAAACTGTTATCTTCCGTTTTGCTTCGTCATCGTCCATGTACATGTTTATCACTGTGTGCGTACGACGTCGCCGGTGGTCTTTCTGCCATGACACCTATTCTTTTGGTTCGCTTACTGCGAGCAACTAAAAAATACCGCTTGTTTGTGGTCAGTGTCATTTGCATTGTACACGAAGCAGCACGAGGAAGGCTCACTGTCTGATTGAACTGGCTGGCCGGACAGCCTGCAAAGCACGCCGAGAAGTACTGCGTTCCTGTCTCTTGGTCACACACTGGACGATGGACTCTCGTGGAGCAGTCGCATCCGTCGCTGCACTGGTTTTGGATGGTCACTCTGCGAATGCGTAGACAAAAAAAAATGTACTACGTGAAATAACCCGACTGCCACAGCTTCACGTGCAGGTGCTAGCGCATACACATTTAAGCCATGCTCAGCTCAGTGCTGGCAGCAGCGGCACTAATAGTCGAAATGTCTTGTCGAGCTATCGACAGGATCTTCCTCGACCTTTTTATAACGACCGGTGACTGCTCATTGCCGATAGCAGTCCCTAGTCACTGCGTCAAATACATCCAAACTGTACGTACTAGATTTTTCGCGAATTCACAGAACCCACAATTATGCAACCCTATTTCGGTTTTAAACGCGCGGAAAGGTATTCCAAGAGTGCTGTGGCTCTAGATTATGGTTCTTGAAGTGCACGGACATTGAAACAGCCAGCGAATTGGTTGCACAGCACCGGAAGTAACTGGCACTTCATCTAAACGGCAGTCGCTTATGCTGACAAATTGTGTGCGCTTAGTTATGTATGCAGAGATCCAGCTAAATAAGTATGGCGGCGATTTTATGATTTCGAGCTTCTCAATTAGTTAATGGGGACAAACAAGATCAAATGCTTTTCTGTAATCCAGGAATACAAATCAATCTGACCAGGTTTATCAAGAATGCTAGCAAAGCTGTGAATGACTGAAGCTAACGGAGTGACGGTGGCAAACCCCTTCCTAAAGTCATGCTGTACCGGTGTGAGGAGCTGTTGTCACTTAAGAATTCTTTTATCTGGTTAGCTATAGTATGTTCCAATAGTTTGAAGCAAGATGAAGTAAGGGAAATTGGTCAATAGTTCATTATTAATGTCGCTTCGCCTTTCTTAAGCACCGGTACAACCCGAGCCGATCGCCAGTCTTTGGGAAGGGTGGCGGAAGATAAAGATACACTAAAAATGCGCACTAGAAAACGTACAATCATCTCTGCATAGCGGCGAAACTGTTAGCCTCCATTTGAACGAATACGAGTGATACTAAGATTTATGGGGCTGTTTTGTTTTCTTCTTTTTGTGGCATCAAGCAGCGCCAATGAAAGAACGAGAGCATGGGCTGTATTAAACTTTATTCTGTTATAATTTTTATTCTGTTAGAGAAAGCAGCTTGTGCTTTGTGGTTTTCACAACTAAAAACATCACTGTCTCGTTGAGAACTAGCAAAACCTCTTTATCATTTCGTTAAGTAGTTCATTTGCTCTCCATCATAGCTGACAAGAAAACGACAATCCGTACAGCAAGATTTTTTTTCTTCCCAACTGCTTTAAAATGAAGCTTTCATGCAGTTACCGATTTCTATATAACAATGTAATCAAAACAAAGCCCTCGCTTGTTTTGCCGCACCTCGGTGAAGAATGAATGCAGAAATGTTCGACTGCTATAACTTACGTGCTCGTTAAAAACCCCAAGTAGACAAAATGATTGGGAAGCTCGCCATTATGTCAGTCTCTCGTATACTGACTGCTTCTTTTCTTCGCTAAACCTAGAGTTAGACAAATATCAACTTTTTTCATACGAATAGAATACCAATAGTAATGATCGAATATCGAACCGTCATACGCATGCGCCTATATTTTCATGACAAATATTTATTTCGATATAATAAGGTCTTAATGACCTTTATAATAAGGTCTATAATAACCTTTTCTAATAATCACACCAATAGCTCGTGTGAAATATTCGATTCGTATACAAAACTTGGAATATTCGCCAACGCCTAGTTAAAATTCACGCCACAAACAATCAATGAATGAAGGCAAAGCTATCTGCGAAACCCGCCATTTTTTACTTCGATCTAAATAACTGTACGTTCTCTTCAACCACCCGTCTGGCTGAAATTCCCGTAGTCGATTTGCCTTTCTACAAAGAAACACGTTATCTAAAGAGCCTTTATACGACTTAAAATGACAAAACATAAGTGAATCAATAAATGATGCTCACCCGCTGACCGCATCTGGAACCACGGGGTACTGTATCGAGCCACAGTTTATTGCCATGAGAGAAGAAATGCCAACTGCTGCGATGAACACCACGACAACAGTCTGTATGCCAACTACCCGGGGCGTCGGTTTCACTTTGTGCACGAACACGGCACCCAGCACAACGCCGACCACGCTCGACAAGATGTAAGTCGGTCCTGCGTGTACAGTTTCATTGCGCCACAGTTAGAATCAGTGTCGGGGAACTAAACCAAACATCTCGTCGTTCCTAAATCGGAAGGTCACGTGGTCCCCATTGTGCCGTTGAAGTCTTGTGCTCCTAATGTACGCACCTGAGTTTCCATTGCAATATCAGAAGAGGCATCATACACGTAACTAACGACTGTCAAGTCGCCTCGCAGTGAAGGAAGGGAACAGATTCTCCCCAAAAAGCATTCGCTATGCATTGACATAGATGCCATTAGCTTTATCAGGCAACCGTGGTACGTCAGTTTAACGTCAAAGCCCTTATTTCACGCAAATTTCTGTTTGCCAAACGTCAACGGCGATGTATCCGGCCATGAAGTACACACTTCTTCGAATATTTAGAAGCGACTTTGGCTAGTGACATGCGTGCTTCCGGGCCCTACTGCAGGGCTCCAGAAGAGTGAGCATGACAGTATCCCCGTAGCTTTTCGCAACAAAAATTCCATGCGTACAGCCGCATGTAGTGGGACGAGAAGGGGTAAGCTAGATTCAACTCCTTCGTGCTCTGATGACTTCGCTCTTGTGACCTGTCACCGGAGGCGAGTTAGATACCTCACCTCCCCAGCGTAGGGTAGCCAACCAGACGTCTTTGTGTTTAACATCCCTACGTTCTCCCTTTCCTTTACTCTCCTCCTCATCAGCCGGCAGAGTGAGAGAGTCACTTAGGAGTGGACTGAAATCTTTCTCATTTCGTTTTTTCACCCTTTTATTTCCAGGTGCCAGGACGGCGGGCGCTATCCTTCTGTTGAAATTGACGAGCGCCGTTCAAGCCGTTGTGTCCATTGATCCATCGGGCTTTCCGTTGCTCTCAACAATTGACACCACAACGCTCTGCCACCAAAGTCCGCGTACACTGAAGCGCTCTTCTCAAGTAGCCGACCGAGGTGAGTTGGGATGTCTTTACAATAGCCAACTTCCGGTGACCGACACCGGTGTTATTTAAGGGTTTAATTCATAAGTCGATATAGCTGTTGAGACCAGTAGCCTGTCACCCGCAAAGCGCCTCCGAACCTTTCGAAATATAGTCTACATCCGCTTTTAATTGTTACCAGACTTTTGCAACCAAATTCAAGGCGGCTGTTGGGCAAGGTCACGGGTGTCGTGAGAGAGAGAGAGAGAGTTCGGCTCACAGCTGGGGAAGTGTACAGTTTGGCCACCGCACTGCAAGTGATAGAGCGCAACCAGCACGTGAACATCGGTATAGGCCATTTGGGAAGAGAGGAGAGCACGAGGAAAGATGGCAGAGAGAGGGACATGGAGCAGAATAATGGGGCATGGATGTGGCAGCTGTTATAGCCAACCAGCCCTGTGAAAGAGAAGTGTAAAAGTTATCTGCGTATATCCTCTAAAACTTTGGAGCTCTGTTAATTCAATACGCTATTTGCACCAACTAACGCAAATGCGTGAATTCCTTGTTGCAGTACCAACAGCTAACAACACTGCATGCATTTTATCATGCCCTTTTGCTAACCTTTTCTACATAATATGCCTTGCGGCAAAAGCCTCAAATTAAAAAGAAACGCACTAATGCGAAACGTGGTCCCATGCGCAGTGGTCTGAAACGTGTTGCATGCTAATGGGCTCGTTTGCAGTAGGCGTAAATTGCCAAAGAAAATGCGTGCATGATCAATCTTTGGCCATAGGAAATTTCACTTTTATTAAGTACCAGCCCGCAGATTTTTCGCAGAGTGAAATAAGTAAAGTGACTATATTTGGTCGAATACCCAAACCCAAGCAAAGTGTTAAACATATTCTCCGTTGATTAGAGCAGCATCGAAAGTAAATATGCATCAGAGGGTCGAAAATCGTTTGGTATCGTGTGTTCTTTGCGTGCCCTCGTCTCTTACCGCTGTACATTTCTCGGTCTCACCAATTCCAATAGTCCATCTCTTCTCTAGACTGTCCACTGAGCGACTAAGGGGAAGTCCTTTTCCACTTCCTGAACGGTTAGATGACTACCTCCTAACTTTATTCACCTAAGCCTAATAAGTCCCTAGCTTTTTTTTTTCATAAGGTGTTGTGATGGTTCACTGTTGATGCAATGGCTATGAAACTGCATATTAGCTTACCGCACGTCGATGACTGCGCTTCTGAAAATCGATCCGTTATACTGATGTGTTTTACAACCTCTGAAGTAAGTTCATGCTTCGTTTTTTTATCTACGAACTCTACCACGCCTGATTACTAACACATCCTTGCCTGATACATTACACCTGAGCTCACCAAGAAACTCTGATTCTAGTCCGACATTGTTCGTGATATGGTTCACTGAACTCACCAGCAATGAGACTGGCCTTGGACGCCGTCTGAGAGAACTGGTGTTCCGTGTAGCGCGGAAACGAAATGTAATAGCCCGCCAGGGCAATGTAGGTAGAGATTGCTGCGAGAATCCGAAACACGTAGACAGGATTTCGGGCCAACCTTGCGAGTCCCTGCAATCCCTCTGAAAATAAAACGAAAAGCACACATAAGTGTTAGCATGCACGCACAATCGGAGATTTCTATTCAAATGCTTTACATTTATAACGGCTTCAACGTTCCGAATTATTCTGCTACAGGAGAACTGTGATTGCCATGGAGAAGCGTCACTTTCTGAGCAAGCGCATGGAGCAGATAAGTTCTCAATAATCTTCAGTCCTAATTATGAATGTCGCATTAACATTTATGCGAATTTGTTATCGCAATTTGAGGAAAACAAATAATTTAGCCATTCGGACCCTGCTTTCATCATTTTAAAGCAATGTGCTGTATTGTAGTATCCGACTTCGCTCCTTCGACGAACTGAACACACTTTCCCAGTGCAGAGCAGCCAACCAGGCTCCGTGCTGGTTAACCTCCCTGCCTTTTATTTATCTTTTTCCCCTCTCTTTGCATCAGGTTAACTAAGGTTTCACCCCCCACCACCACCACTTTCTTTTTTCTATTACTGTCACTGTAACGGGCATCGTGTAACTGAAAGCAGTTGTTTATCATTTACAAGCTCCTCAATTTACCTGACGTACATTTGGGAACTGCATCACGTTTATTCAAAAACGCATGTAAATAGGCAACGTAATTACACTCACTAAGACTGTTTTTACCTAGAGGTATCCACACAAATTTTATATATTTCGCTGTGTTGAGGAATAAATTGTACGTTATTAGAACCGTTATTCGGGGGTCCTTTATCTCGAATGTTCCAATCCGATCCGATTCGAATGTTCCCCTGATCGGACACACATAATCTAGATGCGTCTGTTGCTTCAAAAGCAATTTCCACTCAAGGGGAAACTTGACTTTGAAAGGCGCTTAGTTACATCAGAAGCCACTAAGTTGGACACCCTTGGCTGAGACCATGCACGGAGATTAACTGCTAAATCCATGCGCAGAGACAAGTCAATAGCTTTTTAAAAGTGATAGTACAAATAGAGGGAAGGGATGAGGGTGTGCGGAAGCATGACAGTATATACATTAGACATAGTGCTGATAGGCCAAAGTAACGTATGTTCTAAGTAGACAGTGCATCGATGATTCTTACTACAGTGGACATTGATGTATCGTTTTCTTCTGCTTCCATTATTTTGTGAGGTAGCGGGGTTTCTTCAAGCTCCTCAAATGAAGCTTTTGTACCAATACCCTTTGCCACTTTATTAGGCTATTTATAATGTGACAAAAAATAAATCTACTCCTCTCAACTGAACATATTGGATAGGGAATACTATTCAACTAAGGTAGTTTGTTCACAGATAAAAAGAGTTTGAACAGCCGGACTGAAAACAGGTATTGAAGGCCACACAAGGCTGTAATACATAAGCAATTTTTTTCACTAAAACAGCAAGCATGAAATAAGTAAAAAGGAGCAGTCTCCACCATGTCCGTCCGCAGTCCCCTCCCGAAACTTGCAATCTTTCAGCTCTGCTGTTTCCCACCGAACAAAAGTCCAACACTGAAGTTTAGTGTCCCACCTTTGAGGTCCGCTTTCATGCTCGTGTTCTTGCTCAGCGCGTCTCCTTTGTTGGCTTCGGCTTTTGACCGAATCTTTTTGGGAAAGAACAGCATTGGAAGTGTGCTGACGAATAGGCCGAAACCGATGAAGATGTAGCCGAACCACCAGGCACCGATCCAACGAGGGTCGCCAGGCTGAAGCGGGGACGTACCTGCAAGCGCATGCAAGAAAGCGAAGGCTCACGACTCGTGCTCATTTGACCATTGGCTGATTTCGAGTGGCTAATTTCGCAGCGACAGCAAAAAAATGTCTTCATTCATGACGTTCATATCAAAGTGCACGTCGCGTATTTTCTTTCGCCAGTTCACATTCCTATAATCATGCCCCACCGGTTGAGTCGAACTTTACACTCGACATCACGCTTAGTTTTTGAGCCATTAAAAAAACTGTAATGCAACCCGATATTTCTAAATGTAAGATGGTGGGAGTAACTCATTTTAATGATCTTATTAACCTTGGCTACACTCTTAATAACTTAGCGTTCAGCTCTGTCACTTTGTACAAGTACATTAGGGTACTGCCCTGAGCAAATGGATACCGACCAGCGAATTAGCTATAAACGCAATTTTTCCTTTACGCCTATGAATGGAGCTTGAAATATAGGGCTTGACATTGGCAGCTTGGTATTACGAAGTTTACAGTGCATTCGGCGATTTGAGTTTGTCCATATGAATTAATAATCAATTCAGTTTTATTCAGCGAGCCTCCTGGCCCTATGCGGTTGCTCATGTATGCACATATAACTCATAACCTCTCACGAAATATGCATGTCAGCAAATAATAATGCTAAGCGCATACTTGCATATCTACACCGAAACGTTCGCACTGCTCCTTCTCACGTACAGCGTATCTTGCATAAATATTTAGTTCGATCAATAGAGTATGCTTCCTCCATCTGTGATCCCTCTAACAGCGCATAAAGCCGCATAAGGCCTCATAAAGCCTCACAAACGCCTTTGAATCTGTTTGAAATTGCTCCGCTTGTTGCGTGCTTTCTAAACATTATCGTTACGCAAGCGTTTTCTCAGTGAAACTTCAATCGGAATTTACGGGGAAAAGTTGGGCTACGATAAAATAAGCCCACTCTGAGTGCACTCACACGACATTCCGGCTTCTGGCAAGCTCTGGGAGCTACAGCAGGAAATTTCAATTTCAATTTTCAATTCAATTTTTAATTCAGTCTTTATTTTCTCTTAGACAGAGAAGGAGACAAGACTGAAAGCTCGCAAGCTTGACAGAGGTCCTGCCCCCTTTATTAACTTGGCAGTACAGTACACAGGCAAAGATTTTCATTTTTCCAAGTAAACGCTGAAACACGATAACAAAACACTTTATAAAAAGCAGCGCTATGCATTTCAGCACATACACAGGCATTAGAAAAACAAGTACAGGCTATGGGGAAACAAAAAAAACGGTATTGCCTTAAACTTAGTGCAGTATCATCACGTAATTTCTCCTAAATCATCCCGTAAGTCAAGGTAAATACAATGTTTATTATCGTTTTGCGCATGCCGACTGCCTCAATCACGGCAGCCATTCCGCTGTGTGGTGAATGGGTGATGCCAAGCGTGGTACAGGGGCCAAAATGAAAAATTCAAGTCTTCCCACCTGTTTCGTTTCCGTTCAGTTCAGTCTCGCGAAACGGGTGGGATGGTCACACGTCTTGCGTTCCCCCGAGGAAAGGGCAATGTTCGACGAGCGGCGGCGAGAACTCGTCCGTGAAAAGGCTCGCCGTTGGCGCGCTGATCCAGCAGTTAGAGCCACCCGAGCCAGTCAATCCGGCAGCAACGAGAAGAAGATCCCGAGCTGACGGAGCGGGAAGCTGAAGCAATTCAGCACGGTTACTTGTGGTTACTTAACCCTGACGAAGGTCAAGTGCACGCTGGACAAGCTTCGCGTAATCCCATTTTCCGGTAAGGGAAACGTTGGTCTTTTTTGTATTTTGCGGCTTCTTGAAGAAACATTTACCGCCAAGCGCTGTTTTCACAGAACACAGATTTGATACAGCTATGGAAAGTAATATGTTTGGCTGAGATAACATTCGGTAGGCGATGGGACAACTATGAGTAATGAACAAATAAATAGCACCGTAGTTTCATGAAGGTGAGGCAACCAACATTATTATGGACATGAAGGCATGTGCTGCGAACGTATACGTGCACGTAAACACGCACGCACTGGAAAGTCGTTAACTACTTCTTTTGTATTTATAACGCTGAGAAGTAGCTATCCTATAGTTAAGGTTGAATGTAACTTGATGTGGCTATTTTAGGTGGTGGTACGCGTAATTCAATTTACGCTCCGAGACTCCTATTCGCAAAATTGCTTTTGTTCTGCTATTCTCGGCTCAATTATAAGACTTCTGCAGACAAGCAATGGAAATTTGTCAAATCTTTATTCTCTGTCCCTATCTCTCTACAAAAGTTGGACCCTCTATTTAAATATGATTTCACAATACAGTGTACAGTAATGTCCAAACAACGGTTCGTTTTCCTTTCCCAGAAATTGTCAGTTAGTTAGGAATCCAGTAGCATCTTTCCCAAGAGTACACTGGCCTCATTCTCACAAGCAATCTCTCCCATGGCACAAGCACAAGAGTCATTGGTTCTTGGTGGTCAGCGATCGCTCCCGTCTTCTTCCGCCCCCACAGACCTTTGATCAGCGTGAGTTAACAGCTGGTGTGTCGATGTTGTTGTTCGTTGTCATAACAAGTGGCCGTACCCAGGGCCTTCAGTTTCACATTTGGGACCGCTTGTTGGTATAAACAGTTGAGCACCACCGTAGCGCGCACTTCTCGGAATCCGCTTCTTCTGCATCGTGTTAAAGTCACCGCCGTCGCTTCAAGAGGATGACCCCCGTAGAAATAGGCCTTGCGAGTGGTCGCATGGCGAATGCCTTTTCCACGTCCAGGCACGCTCTGCCACTTGGACGATTCTGCATCAAGTCAAAGGCCTGCACATGTAGGGTGCGTGGCAAGAGTCCTGGCTGTTCCGTGGGCAGAGCCGTCGATTCTGATTGCAGAGCCGTGCCGTCGCCAGCCTGTTCGCTCTCCAGTCTGTAGAGCGGTGTTTACGTCGGCCGCATTGTTAACATTTATTTATTTATTTATTTATTTATTTATTTATTTATTTATTTATTAATACGCCTACGTTTCTCCCATTCGGGCATATGAGTAGGGGGGGGGGGGTAATTACATAATTAAAACACATGAACTATGCCCCACATACATGAGTGAACATTATAACTATCATGAGAAGCCAACAATGACACCAAGGAAAACATGGGGGAAATTACTTGTACTTCCTCATTGAACTAAAGCAATGATAAATTAATCGCAATGAAAGGGGGTGAAAAAACAGCTTGCCGCAGGTGGGGAACGATCCCACGTCTTCGCATTACGCGTGCGATGCTCTAACCAATGCAGCTACCGCGGCGAGGTTTCCCCATCCACTTTCTTGGGTATTTATGTGTTGCTACTAGAACTAACTTTGTTAACGTTAGCCAGCCCCACAACTCACAAACCTTGGCGGCGGATGTGGAACATCATTTCGGCCGCAGGCGTCACGAGTACGTGACTTTTCTGGGTGAAGGCAACTGGTCATTGAACCCGCACACGCTACCTGAAGGCATCAATGTTGCCGGATTCAAGACCCTCGTTATGTAAGAACGAGAAGAAAGGGGTTAACTGAGGGGCCCAATTTTTATTATAAATATAAAAAAATTTGCGAACAATAGAGAGACAAAAATACAGATGTACAAATTAGCACAGTCGATAGAATCAGCATGTGAAAGAAAACGCGGGAACAATGCTATTCAATGACGGGCTAAGACACGTGAAGGGAATGTGAAACCTATTGTAGAGGTACACAAACAACCAAAGTGGGAACGCCGTAACAGCACTGAGCAGCTAATCCAGAACGCAACATACACTGATTATGGCAAGTAAACACGGCATCGATGACGGGCTCCTTCGGTTCTCGTTGGGCCTTGCACCTGTCAAGAGGCATGCTTCGTTTTCGCTTCGCTGTAGGTAAGGTAGCGGAGGGCTGATTGTTCTGAGGTCAAATAGATTATGCTTTCCATTTCGAATATGTGTATCTTGCCCTATTAAGGCTACCTAGGGCGTGACATGCATGTCCATTAGACGGCCAAGGGTATGGCACCATCATAATATTACCGCCCAATAATCAATCTAATGTGATGCATTTAGCAAGGTGCGAAGTGCTGTGGATTACACTGCGTAAGACTGTTAGCCGCAAGGATGAAACGTATTTATATGAACTTCTTTTAGTATACTCTGACTTCCTTTACACCGTTTATGTGAAATATTTGGTGACAGTAAAACTATCTTACAGTTCTAATCTGCGGAAACATAGTCTTCAATACTGAAAGCCAACCATGAATTCCATAGTAAGCTATCTATGAACCAACCTTTCTCGAACAAGCCATAAAAACACCACAGGAAACTATACTATTTGACGCACTTGTTTAGCTGCCGATTGGCTATATACACTTGTGGATAGGTACTATTGAAATCGGCGACGAAAGTAACAAGTGCGGGCTAATAACTTCAGCGCAGTACTATTCTGCATATTGTGAAAGATTTCCGCATAGCGAAGCAGCCTACAGAAATGCAGATTGTAATAGAGCCGTCCTACGAGCTCCCGGGCCGTATGAATTGGTGGTCTGTTGATGCAAGCTGGCAAAGTCTGCCTTTCTTTGCTGAGAAAGGGCATAGGATTGGCGAGACGCCATCCCAAGGACATCGACATTTGGAAGCTATCTGAAAAGCGAGGTTAATAAATGCGGACACCCAAGAGAGACCGTGCAACAGTAGAGCGGGTTGATAGAGTAAAACAGCCCATAACGTCGTGATTCAAGTGTAGAATCTATACCATGAAATAACGTATGGTCGTTCTTCTTTTTATCAGCCATTCCTTTCGTTCTTGGCGTATCGTTATTGGCTTTTCGCTGGTATTTGCGTGCCAACAACCGCTTGTTCTTCCCAATGTGATTGTGCTTTAATACGAACGAATGAACTCATTACCGGAACACGGTAGGCCACGAAATCTAAAGGACATGGAACACATTATTTGGCATTCTGCAATAAGCATTTAAAAAAAACACTGACCTTTCAGTTCTTCGGGGTAGCTTAGGCTAAGCGAGGCCAGTGTGAAGCCCAAGACAGGTCCCAGGAGACGGAAGACATACAATGAGCCTAAACGCAAACGAATACGTAAATAAGTGTGTGTACAGCCTTTGTCAAAAGTGTACAGGCTGAACCGCAATGGCAACCACACCATTACTAAAACATGGAACCTTGAGCAAGTTTGCATGACTGCATAAGAGAAAACTGCACTGCGTGAAAAACAGAGTGAGAAAGGTAAACAAGAACACGACAATGCTAGACCCGTTTTCTCTTGCTTTATGGCCTTATGGCCTTGTTTTTTCGCGTTGTGCAGCTTTAAGGGTACAGAAATTGACATCGACTTACAATTGCAATGGTGCTAACGCTCTCACAGCTTTTGAACACAGTGCAATTTCACGAAATTCAAACTTTCAGTATGGCCCTTAGGAAACTTCAACCAAAGCAGCTATCTGTAAATCCTTTTATAAAAGGTGCGTGCATACTTGTAAAGTTAACATTGTACGCTTATTTACTTTTTCATGTTGACAAAGAGTCGGATATGATTGTTGGCCAGACTATTGGCGCGATTCACACTGTATTGTTATACGGTTGTTTGCAACACATGAATTTCAATTATTAGTTAGCAGTAGGAGCCGGGTACTCGCGCCCTACTTCGCCCACGAAATATAGTTGTGCAATCATATTTACTGAAACACCCGAAATATGTAAACAAAGAAATCCATAACTCACAGCACCTACAACTCCACCTCACCCCTCCCTGCTCTGTTCCCCTCATGTAAAGTAAATAACGAAGTGCAATAAAACTACAGATGGAGTTTAAGATAAAGTCAATAAAGACCAGCCAAACACGAACAATCGCTCCTTATCCTCCAAAACGATTGATAGGGGAGAACATCAGGCAGAAAACTGCTCAACACTTGTCTGTAACAATCAGTACTTGAATGAAAGTTACACGCTGTAGATGGGAACTCCGGATTAATTTTGACCACCTGGGTTTCATTATGGCGCACCCAATTCATGGTACAGAAGCGTTTCCGCATTACGCCCCGTCGAAATACGAACAATCTATTTTTTTTTTCAACAATATTCAGGCCAATCTATTCTGTCATACCGGCGACAATTACGCCGGAAAAAACGCATTAGCTCACTCCAGAGATCATCGACAGACGTCCCTCTTGCCTATGCAGCTAAAGTGACTTCAACTTAGCGGCAGCCTGGTAGCGTCGTGATTTACAAGCTATGTGTGTTCGCAAACTTTAGATCTGCCAAGAAATAGGCGTGGTGTGCACACTAAGTGCAGATGAATACTCTCACGCCTCTATATTGCTTCAATGTTCGCCGCCTGAAGTAAAAATCGGTGCCAAGTATCTTTTTTTTTTTGTAAACATGGCCAACCTTTTCTTCAAAAGAGAAAATTACCTGAAACGTTTCCAGTTTGTTTTTTTGACTGCACCGAGAGTGACGTTAACGCTAGCGTATCTGCCTGACGTTTTTTTTTTCTTCTTTTTCAACTTGTCTATAAAAAAACCATTCGGAAGCGAAAAGATGAATACTGCCGACTCGCGAACTACCAGTGACGGCTGTTTGGTACTGGCATCGTGCTCGTTTCCTTCGTGACCGTCGCTCTTATCACTGCCACTGGTTTCACATGGTGTTGCAAACCGGAAGCGGTAGGGACGGCGACTTAATCCCCTAAAGTTATTTTTTTGTTATTATTTAAATTCCGCCGCACTCCCTTTCAACCCGGAAACACGGAGGACATGGAAAAGCGCTGTTTAAGGCGATAATACTTGAAGAAAAGAGCGGTACAAAGACGCCGACTAAAAGAGGGACATGTACGATGGAGAAGGTGCTACTTCCAACTCACTACTTCCACTGCTTCCGATTTCTGCCTTGTCCGTCGTACATGTTCCTCTTTTAGTCCGCGTCTTCGTAGCGCTCTTTTCTTCAAGTATGCAAAACCAACTCGCCCACATCAAGCTTCTGCTAAGGCGATAAGCTATCTGCAAAATAGCATATTTATCCTTGGTTCACAATTTGTCCCAACAAGACGCCTTAACTGCTGACTAGATCGACTTTATTGGGACAAAGCAATTCAGCAGCTGTTATAGCCGTCGCAGTAAAGGGATGCAGAATAATTTGAACCTCGAAAACTTTTTCTTCGCTCTTCCCATATGCATGGGGTCGCTGTAGAGGGGCGTCCAATCCGCGACCTTTGGTTTAGTGCAGTAAGGCGCAGCTGCTGAGTCACGATCGTGAGAAAATTGCCGTAAGTTATTGCTGAACAATACTTCGCGCAACAAGCACTGGCACATTACCAATGCGACGAGGGCTCCACGTAGTTTACGCGTTTTATCGCACCAATTAGTCCAGTGATTGATGTCGGCGTAGTTCATAGCGTATCATAATTCATACTTTTCTAGTGGTATCCATACCTTTAAAGCTACCAGCACACATGAGGTGGCTACAATTTGTTAAGATCGTTTTTTGTAATAATCAATGAACTATTAAGCCAATTAAGCCACTACCTTTGATACAATGTTTGGTTACTCCCACAACTTCCTCAAGGCAGAAGTGGCTCGTGCAGCGTTAGAATACGCAAATTTGGAGCAGCGTAATCTATAAAATTATTTCACAACCATAATGCACCACATATTAAACTGTCTTTGTCTTTTTTTGTCTTTTTCTTCTTATCATCGATTTCAATCAAGAGCGAATAAAGGCAGTAACATATACGTGCGTTTTTGTCCTTGTTACAGTAGAACAAGGAAGCTACGGCGGGTTACGAGTCTCAAAATTTAATCTTATCAAGCATGACTTCCTGGGGAGGTGCGATGTTCAAAGAGCAGGGAGCTGGTATCCAATCAGTACCAATTGAAAGATTTCTCTCGACTCATGTATTTCATGACGAATATGGAACTGGCTGCTCTAAGGTCAAGTAAAATCACGACATTTAGATTTAAGGCTTGTCTGCTATGGCGGCTCATACGGACGCACAACCTTCTTCAAAGGAAGCCAAGCTACTACGCGCATGACTGGACGTGTATAATCGGGATCCTGACCTCTCCGCACTGCTCAAAAGCTCCTTCGAGCTTTGCTTTAGAACTCCAATACCATCCGTCCCCCTTTCCCTTTCCCCAGTGTAGGGTAGCCAACCGGGCTCAGTCCTGGTTAACCTCCCTACCTTTCTTTTATCATTTTCTCTCTCTCCCCAATACCAGGATTTCCACGGGCACAGCATGACGCAGTAGCGACTTATGAATACTTCGCTTGCTTTGACAAAGGCTGTACGTCATAAAGGGAAGCTGAAACGGTTTTCAATTTCCATGAATTGTTGGGATTGGGAAGAACAGACCTAATAATTTACGGTTCCGAAATTTTTTTCTTCGTTTTGTTAATATAAGGGGCGCAAATCGCTCTCTAAATCACCCCCGCGGACACGCCCCCATCGCTTCCCGGAGCGCCGGGTGAAGTGGTTGCCAGAGGAGAGAACCGGCGAAAGTGACGTCATTCGCGGGGACCGAGCTGCCGGACCGGCGTGCTGGCATGCCTCTTTCCGTCCTACGCTTTACTGAACGACGCTACGAGAGATCTGCCGCCGCCGCCGCTCAAGTTTGTTTTCTTTTGCGATTTTCGTAAACTGTTCTTTCGTGAAGCTGCCCGTCGCGGCAGCTTCACGTGCATGCTCGCGCGAGCAAACGCCGCTGGCACGCTGCGAAGCATAGACGGAAACGCGCGCAGTAATAAATTTTGGTTACCGGACTTCGTGCGTAGCTTCCACAGCCTTGCACCTGAAATATGGAGTATAGGCTTGCCTAGTGACATTCGACGTACGGTTGCAGTTATCGTGTTTACCACACGGCGGTGCTAAAACTGCCCAATATCTTTATGTCAACACTAGCATGGAGCACGCATACCGATTCTTGATCCAGCCACAATCGCAAAGGCGTCGAACCATAGTATGAATATTGCACATATAATACCTCTGGCCATCTCTGGATGTGTACGATAAGCAACTTCCGTGACTGTACCTCGCAGCACTGCATGTGCGCGCTTTGAAACGCGACACTTATGTTCGCGATCGTGTATCAGCACTCCAAAAATCACGGGACAAGCAGCGGCAAGGTGCTTGACATCGCGGAATCGCACCCGTGTTTACAATCTAATGAGAAGTTAGTGCTTCGGCATTCTTGCAGCAGCAAGTTCCCAGTGACACTTTAGCGCATTTTTTCTCCCGTCATTAGAACGTGTAGCTACATGAAAAAAATGGCTGTGGCTTAGGTAAGGTTAAGCCCAGGATGCGAAGCATACTAGCCTTTATTTTAGTTGTTGAACCACTGTTTAGCCTGGTGAACTGCTGTTGCTTGGCTATATTTGGTTCGGCTAGACGAAGAAACAACTCATGCATTACTTCTTCGCCTTCAAGAGTGGAACGCGACAGCGTTCCCGTCGACCCGCCAAGGGGTGTAAGACAATGGGCTACAGGGCAGCGACTACGCGCCCCGCATTGGACGCGGTGAGCGTCGAGCAAAGCAGCGTTCGGCGCGGCAACGAAATGTGCGCCTGAGCAAGAGACGCACGCCTTAGAAACAGCGCGTTTCTAAGGCAACACCGCATTCACTAGAGGCGCTTTTGTACCGCTTTGAAGCGTTGTACTCGTGGCTCAGTGGTAGCGTCTCCGTCCCACACTCCGGAGACCCTGGTTCGATTCCCACCCAGCCCGTCTTGCAAGAGTTGAGCCAAAGCCACTTCTCCTCTGTCGTGACGTCACGGTGTCACGTGATTTCATGGTCACCGCCGCGCCTGAGGAGCTGGGTTGAGCCCTCGTAATATGCTTCGCATAAAAAAAGACATACGTACCAGCTAAGATTTCCAACGCGCGAGAAGGCGCAAAAATCGCTCTCGCTGTTGGCACACTCAACATCGTCGTTGCCACCGTTACCGCCATTGCCGCCATCGTTTTCCGTATCGGCTGTCGGTTCAAACATGTACGGCGAAAATACAAGCTGTCCGAGACAGCGAGAACGTTCCATAATGCTTACAACTCAGCTATAAAGCCAGAACAGAACAGCGTGCTACGCTCTGAAACGGAGCGCCGACCGGCGATTGCCGTGAATGACGTTACAGCGGCCCCGACCAATCACGGGCAACAACGGCGTTCGCGCGATGCCCTGAGGCGCTGGTGCGCGTTTTCTTGAAAAAAACAGCCACTTGCGTTTGTTTCCGCCCTTTTTGAACCAGGTATTCGTGTTTAGGGGACTCAAAACTGTAGAATGCCGCAGAGAACTCATTTTTTCGAAAAGTGTTTCAGCTTCCCTTTAAATCTATGGAGAATTATCGTGAACTTACCGAAGTAGACAGCCGAGTTTTTCTTCTTGACGTTGTCGTCCATGTAAGTGGTCCCGATGGCGTAGTAAGCGGAGCCACCCAGTCCATTCAAGAAGTTACCCATGAAGAAGAATAGCAAAGGCCCGAGTGAGGCGGCGTCCTCTTTGGTCGCTTTGCAACTTGCCGCTGCCGCCTCGTCGTCCGAAGTGCCGCAGAACTGGGTCGTCTGGGTGGCGACGCCACCCACGGTCGGCAAGTCTCCCAGAAGGTGCTTGCCCGGACCGTAGACCACGTAAGGCAGCAAGCTGGACACGGCTCCGAGAAGCGAGAACAGCATGCCTCCGGCCACCCAGTTAGGTTTGCTGGTACGCCTCAGGCACACCATCATCACCAGGTTGGCCACGATGGGACTCAGGTCGTCGGCAATCATGATGATGCCCGAGGCGCGACTCGATAGCGAGAAGCGCCTCTCCACGGTAGACAGTGTCCCGACCAGGTACGTACGGTAGGCACCCTGAAAGATGCCCAGCAAACCGAACACGAGCGCGTAGTAACGGGAAGTGGCGAACTTCTGCAGCCAGTCCGGCCTGTAGTTACCCACGCCGCACAGGTAGTCGCTGTCATTTTCGGCTCCTTGGGTCGAATCCCGCGCCTCATCTGGGTCCTTCTTCGGCGCAGGAACGTCCGCTGCTTCCGGCGCCGCCTGCCCGCACGCGCCGCCGGCATCGCGGCTGCCGTCGGCTTTGGGACTGCCCTGCTTGTGAGCATTCATGAGAAGTGGCGTCTCGACAGGCCGCCGAGGTTTCTCCGTGTTAGGCTCTCCCACCATTTATCACGCTCGCGGCCTCTTCGGGCTGCCCTCTTTTTCTCCGGCCAGCGGCGGCGTCCGCTCTCGAGGGACAAAGCGTTTGAGCGTCGGGCGTCGATGGGCCAACTATTTCGTCACATCCGCCAGTCGTGCTAAGAAAGGAAGACGATGTTGTCGTTGCCTATGCGCTGACAAACTCCGCTCCCTGCTACGCAGGCTCTCGCACTACCGCGGCAACTGACAAGACATTCACTCTTTCGACAGCTAGAGCGTGTTCCTACTGACACGTTCACTCAGTTGAGGGTTCGCTCACTCAGAGGTTCTACCTATCAGTCCAAGTCTGTGGCAACACTTCCGCTTGCAAATATATGGCTGCAGCTTTACGATGACTTGCCAACCTTAGCGTGGAATAATAAAGCCGTTGCGTTGTTTCTTTTCCCAACGCTAATTAGCAACAGCATTGCTGCGTGAGCAAAAAATAACTGCGGCGCTGCGATATGCAGTGAAGTTGCCCTTCCGTAAGTGAACCGAGAAGTCATTTACTTTATTCAGTGAACTGTTTTCAGAAACTCGTGCTCTTGAGTATATGTAACATGAAATATGTGAAAGTGGGCCTTGGTTTCTTTTAGCATTTTGTTCCGTACCTGAATATTTCTCTTAGGGAAGTAATGCACAAACTTTTTTTCTGTTTAGTAGAAACTGTATCTCATTACGATCACACGATATCAAAAAAGATACTGAAATCCGAGTTGGGAACACCGTAGCACAGGATTCTTTAGCAAGGTGATATTAGACCAGTGCGACAAAAAACAAAATAATTAACATGAAACGGAGTGTCCAGAATAACCATTTTAATAATCAGATATAGCGCACGGGGATGCTCAATTCTTGCACTAAACTGGATCTTGTTCTAATGTATTTGCGCATTCAAGGCACTATAACACAGAACCAACGAATTAACATCAATACGTCGAGACACTATCCTTCCTGTGTCTTTTGACGACTTTCTCCGCTTTTCTTTTTTCTTGTCGAAGCCACTGACCACAAAACAAAACTTGTACGGTTGTGACAGACTCTCTATTGTCGCTATATTTCCACCTTAATGTGGTTACTGCCGTTGCTTTTTCATACACGTAAGTCTGGACATTCCCCCCTCAAACACTTCCCGTGAAACGATGTCGGCCTGGGCACTGTGATGTCACGCGGAAAGCAAACGAAGCCGTGGCTTTCAATAAAAAACGTGTTTGCGACACCTAATGCGTCGGGTTTACAGAAAGGTGTGCTGACAGCTACAATCAGTGCAGCACCAAAAAGCTCTCGCATGTAGAGCGCTGAACTCGCCCACTTACCTCCATTCTTCCAGGTGGGACAATATGCCGATACGGTGTCAACACATTGCACCAAGCCTTTTCACGTGACACCCACGTCTTCGCTGTCGATGCTCACGCATGACTTAGGTCTCATCGTGTTGTTTTACTTTTTTTTTGGGGGGGGGGGGGGCTGTGTTTTCACGTTATCTCTCTCGCTTCCTTCGAGTCGTTTGGGCTGGAAGAGCAGAGCGATCGGCGATACGCTTTGTCGAGTAGTCTGGCATCGGTCCACTTGCCCTGTGGCCAATACGCAGCGCGAACTTATCTGTGTGCTCGCGACGTAGCCGCGGCTTTCTTGGAAGTGGCTTCTTGAGAGAGAAAAAAAAAACTTTCTTCGCTTTCTTTCTTTTTTTTTCTTTCAGTGTGACTCTGTGTGTAAGCGATCTCTACGCCTGTCGCCCGACTACCTACACAGCTTGTTTGAAGGACGGCACATTCGCTTCTGTCTTCTAGTAGCGAAAAAATGAAAGAAACGATTTCCAGCTTAGCTGGTGTCGTGCACGTGCGCCTCTTCACTATTAGGCGCAAAGCACCCGCTCGAATATTCCCTTTTCAATTCCAGCTGTGACCACTTATGTTCCTATTTCCAGAAGCAACGCTCCTATTTCAGCTCCGATTTAAAGTGAGCAAAGTGAGAGAAGAGAAAGAGAGGTGGCAGGGCTATCAACTAGAAAGACATCTGACTGGCCACCCTGAGCTGAAGGAGGGTGACAAGACAATAAATAGGAGATAGAGGAACGTGGTGAATGTGTGCGCACGCGCGAACTGCACCAAGCAGTCAAGGGGGCTCCCAAAAGCCGGTCATTTTTAAAAAAAAAGCATCTTCACTGCTTTCTGGGCCAATGGTCGGTTTGGAAGGTTTTCCAGTTGCGTCTGTATACGGTGGGTGCACGGTCGTCTAGTGGCCGAAATGCCTTGGACATCAATTGTCCTTGTATGTCCAATCCTGAACAGTTGCCAAACAGGTAGTCTTATGCTCTCCTCGCACCAGCAGACATCACGTGCACTACTGTGAGTCATTCAGATTGTTGCTGAATAAGCTATCGGGAAGGCCACTTCTCACCACAACCGATACAGAATACTCCGCGTCGGTGCAGTCCGAGTGGAGGCCCGAGTTGCAGCGAAGAGTTTAGTTTGTGTAATATGGTGCACCTTATGTGGATGGTATTCTACTCAGATAACGAAAGTGTGCGTACAAGAAGGCGAAGTTACTTCACAGGCTTTGTCCTCGAGAGTGGAATAGGAACACAGAAGTCTTCTTCGTGTGATGTACAGATAGCGTCACAAATTACGCAGATTAGGCTGCCTACATGGCCAAGTAAACATTTAAAAAAAATCTCGTCGCCTTTTTCTATCAAGCGGTGTTCAAGCTCTTTGATTCCTCACGTCAATTGGTCGTGACTTCCATGTAGACGGAACAATTGACTAAATTGTAATGGCGGCTTTGAGTCGTAGAATTCCCTGCTGGTGGGTTATTAGGTAAAGCCTCCTATAGTGATGGGATGATGGAAAAATGACGCGAGAGGAAAAAAAATCACCCAACCAGACGACGAGCGCAAGCTTTCAACTTGCATATTTATTTAAATGTTTCTCTATGTTATCCAAGCGCTGCAGTGTGACCTGTAGTGTAGTCCTCTTTATTTCTCGTTTTCTTCTGTTCTCTTGTTCTTTTGCTTTTACTGTGTCTGCGTG